>NC_067307.1:4202958-4241737 GCF_020740795.1 Apus apus | reverse complement strand
AGCTGCTTTTGCCCAAAAATAGCAACAAGTTGGGCTCGGTTTGTGTTTTTTTTTCAAACTCCGGAAAAAAAAACGCGTCGAACAAACAAAACGAGCAACAATTTTTAGCTGCGAAAGGCGACGCTGGGGGGGGGGGGGGGGGGGGGGAGGGAGGAAGGGGAGGAGGAGGAGGAAGGGGAGGAGGGGTTGGAGGGGGGGGGGGATGAATTTCTGCCCGTCGGGTTTCCTGGAAGCCGATCCTGGTCTGACCAACTTGGCTCCGAGCCCCGGGGAATGAGGCTGGAACTCGTGAAGTGGCTGCGGGAGGAAAGGGGGGGAAAGGGGGGGGGCTCCTGCCGTGCCTCAGTTTCCCCACAAGTCCTTCTAAACCCCCTCGTGTCCTTCGTGAGGGTCCAGAGCCAGAGGATGGGGTTGGTGCTCCTGCCGTGCCTCAGTTTCCCCGCAGGTCCCTCTCAGCCCCTCCATGTCCCACAGGAGGCTCCAGACCTGGCATGTGGGGTTGGTGCTCCTGTTGTGCCTCAGTTTCCCTTTAGGTCCCTCTCACCCCTCCATGTCCCACAGGAAGCTCCGGAGTTGGAGGATGGGGCTGGTGCTCCTGCCGTGCCTCAGTTTCCCCTTAAGTCCTTCTAAACCCCCTCCAGGTCCCACAGGAGGCTCCAGACCTGGGAGATGGGGTTGGAGCTCCTGTCATGCCTCAGTTTCCCCTCAGGCTCCTACTCACCTGCTCCAGGGCCCACAGGAGGTGCCAGACCCAGAGGATGGGGTTGGTGCTCCTGCCGTGCCTCAGTTTCCCTTTAGGTCCCTCTCACCCCTCCATGTCCCACAGGAGGCTCCGGAGTTGGAGGATGGGGCTGGTGCTCCTTCCGTGCCTCAGTTTCCCCTTAGGTCCTTCTAAACCCCCTCCAGGTCCCACAGGAGGCTCCAGTGCCCAAGGATGGGGCTGGTGCTCCTGCCGTGCCTCAGTTTCCCCTTAAGTCCTTCTAAACCCCCTCCAGGTCCCACAGGAGGCTCCAGACCTGGGAGATGGGGTTGGAGCTCCTGTCATGCCTCAGTTTCCCCTTAGGCTCCTACTCACCTGCTCCAGGGCCCACAGGAGGCTCCAGAGCCAGAGGGTGGGGTTGGTGCTCCTGCTGTGCCTCAGTTTCCCCGCAGGTCCCTCTCAGCCCCTCCATGTCCCACAGGAGGCTCCAGACCTGGTGGTGGTGCTCCTGCCGTGCCTCAGTTTCCCCTTAGGTCCTTCTAAACCCCCTCCAGGTCCCACAGGAGGCTCCAGACCTGGCACGTGGTGTTGGTGCTCCTGCCGTGCCTCAGTTTCCCCTTAAGTCCTTCTAAACCCCCTTGTGTCCTTCGTGAGGGTCCAGACCCAGAGGATGGGGCTGGTGCTCCTGCCGTGCCTCAGTTTCCCCTCAGGCTCCTACTCACCTGCTCCAGGTCCCACAGGAGGCTCCAGACCTGGTGTTGATGCTCCTGCTGTGCCTCAGTTTCCCCTTAAGTCCTTCTAAACCCCCTCATGTCCCACAGGAGGCTCTGGAGTTGGAGGATGGGGCTGGTGCTCCTGCCGTGCCTCAGTTTCCCCGCAGGTCCCTCCCGCCCCTCCGTGTCCCACAGGAGGCTCCTCAGCAGGACGATGGGTCCCAGCAGGACCAAGGGGTGGCAGAAGGAGGTGAGAAGGAGGAGGAGGAGGCCTTCCTCATCAGCCTCTACCAGTTCATGAAGGACCGACACACGCCCATCGAGCGGATCCCCCACCTGGGCTTCAAGCAGAGTACGTGTGTCCCCAGGGCTGGCTGGAGCTGCTGGTGGCCACGGTGACCACCAGCCATGGTGACCCCTGGCTACGGTGACCACCGGGTCTCCTTGACCTTCCGTGTCTCCTCTTGGTTTCCAGTTAACCTCTGGAAGATCTACAAAGCTGTGGAGAAACTGGGAGCCTACGAGCTGGTGAGCGATGGGCTTCGGGTGCCAGGATGTCCCCTGGGGGCAGGACGTCCCCTGGGTGCCAAGATGATGTCCCCTGGGTGCTGGGTGTCCCCTGGGTGTGGGGTTGATGTCCCCTGGGTGCTGGGTTGATGTCCCCTGGGTGCCAAGATGATGTCCCCTGGGTGCTGGGTGTCCCCTGGGTGTGGGGTTGATGTCCCCTGGGTGCAGGGTGTCCCTTGGGTACAGAGATTATGTCCCCTGGGTGTCAAGATGATGTCCTCTGAGTGCTGGGTGTCCCTTGGGTGCAGGATGTCCCCTGGGTGCTGAGATGATGTCCCCTGGGAGCTGGGTGTCCCCTGGTTGCCAGGATGTCCCTTGGGTGCCAAGATGATGTCCCCTGGGTGCTGGGTGTCCCCTGGGTGCTGGGTTGATGTCCCCTGGGTGCCAGGATGTCTCTTGGGTGCTGAGATGCTGTCCCCTGGGTGTTGAGCCATCCCCTGGGTGCCGAGATTCTGTCCCCTGGGTGTCAAGATGATGTCCCCTGGGTGCCAAGATGATGTCCCCTGGGTGCTGGAAGTCCCTTGGGTGCTGGATGTCCCTTGGGTGCTGAGATGATGTCCCTTGGGTGCTGGGTTGATGTCCCCTGGGTACAGAGATGACATCTCCTGGGTGCTGGAAGTCCCTTGGGTGCCAGGATGTCCCTTGGGTGCCGAGATGCTGTCCCCTGGGTGCTGAGCCATCCCCTGGGTGCTGGGTGTCCCCTGGGTGCCGAGATGCTGTCCCCTGGGTGCTGAGCCCCCCCCCGGGTGCCGGGGGGCTGACCCACGGGTCCCTCCCCAGGTGACGGGCCGGCGGCTGTGGAAGAACGTGTACAACGAGCTGGGGGGCAGCCCGGGCAGCACCAGCGCCGCCACCTGCACCCGCCGCCACTACGAGAGGTGGGGCTGAGCCCCGGGGAGGGGCTGGGGGGGGGCGGGGGGGGGGGGCAGGCCCCGCTCCTGCCTCAGTTTCCCCTCCCCGGGCCTCTCCTCACTGCCACCCCGTCCCCGCAGGCTGGTCCTCCCGTACGTGCGGCACCTGAAGGGGGAGGATGACAAGCCCCTGCCCCCCAGCAAGCCCCGCAAGCAGTACAAGGTCTCCAAGGGTCCCCAGATGGGTGAGAAGACCAAGAGGGCCAAGAAGGAGAAGGGTGGGGAGCAGGTGTGTGGACACCCACCTCCCAACCCCCGTCTCTGTCCCTTCCCATGGGACCCCCCCCCGCCCCCAACCCAGGCAGAGCCTGGAACTCACCCCGACCCCTGCACCCCCTTTGCCTGCAGATGCCTCAGGACAAGGTGAAGGTGGCCACCAGCACAGAGGACACCAGGGACACGGAGGACACCAGGGACACGGCCAAGCAGGGCCAGGTGGCTGAGGGAGGCTCCAGCCCAAGGCCAAGCTCCTCAGGGGGGTGTCCTGGTCCCTGCCACCCCCAACCCTCCAAGCGCCTTTTCTCCAGCTTCTACTCCAAAGGCAACCACCCCATCATGTCCCCCCTGGCCAAGAAGAAGCTGCTGGCCCAGGTGACCAAGGCTGAGTCCCTGCACTGCCACAAACACCCCAGCCCAGAGCCCCCCAGGCTGCCCACCAGCCCCCACCTCCATGACCAAAGGAGCCTGGAGCCATCAGGAGCTCAGGATACAGCTCCCAACGTCGGGAGTGAGGTGGGACCCATTCCCAGTGTATCTCCTGGTGGGAAAGACGAGGAGGGGGCTCCAGCACCCACCATCTTCACTGGCTGCTTCCAGGCCTACCCCAACGAGGTGGTGAAACCCACCAGCTCCCACTCCTTCTGGGGGTGCTTCTCCAGCTTGAAGGATTTTTTGGAGCCCACTTCCACCTTCCCATCACGAGCGGAGGAGCCGGAACAACCCCAAGACCTACGGAGCAAAGCGTGGAGCAGGGAGCAGAGAGGAGCAGGGGCCACCCCGGGGGTCTGCTGGGTGCCCCCCGGGACCAGCTTCACCCCCGTGGGCAAGCGTGGCAGGAGGGAGGAGGAGGAGGTGGCTTTCGGCCCCACGTTGGGTGCCATCCCCCGCTTTGGCAAAGAGGCTGGTGGCAGGGACAGGGGGTTGGCCAAACCCAAGGCTGTGGTGGCCAACCCTGGCTACTCAGCAGCACCACCACCACCCCCAGGCCCGGACGTTTACACGGGGGCCATGCTCTATTTCCCAGCCAGTTTTGGCAACCTACCAGAGCACCTCAAAACCCAAGGGGTTCCAGTGGCACCTTCCCTCTCTGCCAACCCCTTGGTCATTCCTGCTTTTCCCAGCCCTTTGGTAGCTCCTTCCCCACAAACCTCCGAGCTGTGCCGGCCGCTGGCGACCGGTCCCGGGCGTTACCCGGTGTCCTACGGGAGCACCATGAGACACCGGATCTACCCGGAGAGGTGGCACCACCAACCCCCCTACACCCCCTCAACCTTCCACCACCACACCAAGCTCTAGCTTCCCATCCCATCCAGCAGCATTCCCTAGGGAGAAGGGAGAGAGCTGGGATGGTGCCGTGGCTGAGCCGGGGCAGCGAGGAACGTGCCGGTGACAAGGGGACAAAGAGGGGACCATCAAGTGGGGTCATTCTGATCTTCAAGCTGTTTGGATCGTGACACCAGTGGCTTAATGACCAACAGCACGAGGTTTTTATGGATCTATATCATATATATATTATATATATACACAGGTAAATAAGAGCAAGATGAGTCGTGGAGGTTTCTACCCTGGGGTGGCTTTGCACAAGGGTGCAAAGGCCAGGAGGGGGTTATTCCCATTCCCAGGATGCTTAGCAATTCCAGACCCCCCCAGTGCCTTAATGACCAGTATCCCCAGATTATAAATATATATATTATATATATAAAATACACATTTGGATCTAAACTAAGGGAGCAAGATGAGTTGTGGGGGTTTCTACCCTGCCAGAGAGGTCGTGTGCTGGGGTGGCTTTCCAGGAGGCTGAGCCAGGAGGGGGTTATTCCCATTCCCAGGATGCTCAGTAATTCCCTGCTCCAAACCTCCTAGTGCCTTAACAACCAGTATCCCCAGATTATATATATATTTTTATATATAAATATATATATATATAAAAATATACATCTTGATGTAAACTAAGGGAGCAAGATGAGTCGTGGAGGTTTCTACCCTGGGGTGGCTTTGCACAAGGCCAGGAGGGGGTTATTCCCATTCCCAGGATGCTCAGCAATTCCCTGCTCCTGCCTTAACGACCAGTATCCCCAGATTATAATTATATACATATATATATATATATATATATATATACATAAATATATAAAATAAGGGAGCAAGGTGAGTCGTGGAGGTTTCTATCCTACCCAAGAAGCCATGCCCAGGTACAACTTTCCAGGAGGCTGAGCCAGGAGGGGGTTATTCCCATCCCATTCCTGGGATGCTCAGGGATTCCCTGCTCCAGAGCCCTAACACTGGTGACTTAACAACCAGTATCACTAGATATATATGTATATAGATATATAAAAATATAAAATATACCTACACATATAAAATAAGGGAGCAAATCACTCATGGAGGTTTCTGTCCTGCCAGAGAGGCCCTGGGCTGGCTTTGCACAAGGGTGGGCCAGGAGATGGTTATTCCCATTCCTGGGATGCTCATGATTCCCTGTTCCCTGATCACTTAATAACCAGTATCACAAGGTTTTTTAATCTATATATAAAAAATATACCTACATCTATAAAATAAGGGAGCAAGGTGAGTTGTGGAGGTTTCTACCCAAGAGGCCGTTCACAGGAGGCTGAGCCAGGAGGGGGTTATTCCCACCCCATTCCTGGGATGCTCAGGGATTCCCTGCTCCAGAGCCCTTCCAGGCTCGCCCCATGTCATGCAGTTTTGGTTTGTAGGGATGGTGCCTCCACCCAGGGCTCTGGAGGGTTCTTGAAGGGTTTGGGAATGTTGGGGTGTCCTCCTCCTGGTGGCAAAGGCTGAATTCAAACTGGTTGGATGGTCCCAATCTGGTGGTGTCTGGGGTGGCCTTGACTTCTGGGGTCAGGGCAGGGTTTGGGGGGATCCCCACCCTACACATGGAGCCCCCAGAGGTGTTTTTGGGATGCCACAGGGATGGGCTGAGACCTACCTCTGGAGCTGCCCCATCCTGTGGGGAAGGAGGTGCTTTCCTGCAGTCACATCCACGTTGCCAACCAGCCCAGCAACATCTCCAGGTGCTTTTTGGCTCCAGGAGCTCCTGTCAAGGTGTTGCAGGTGACCCAAAGGCTTGGTTGGAGCTGCAAGATGGGCTTTTCTCATGCCAGGTGCTCCCCACAAGCACGTCCACTCATCCCGTGCTACCAGCCCAAGGGACAGAGGGACAAGTGGCACTTGCATGTCCCCAGAGAAGGTTTTGGCTTCAGGTAGAGCAGCAGCAATAAGTCACCTTTTAAGGAGCATTTCTGATGTCTCCATGGAAAGGAAAAGCTTTGGGATAGGAAGTGGAAAAGCAGGATTAGCCACAGGCAGCACCAGTCGCTTCATGATGTTTGGAGCATTCGACGTGTCGAGAAGAGCAGCATCATGGAGCCAACCATGGACCCAACTCCTGGATCCTCCAGCCTGGACATTGGAAGGGGATCAAACGGGCTGCAGATCACCCCAGCTGTACCTCAAGAGCTTTGCTGCCAAAAGCCCCCAGTTGCTGAGCAAGGAGGTGGCCATGGGGCTTGAGACCTCCCACCTGGGAGCCAGGGCACTGGAGACACCACATCCCAGAGGGCATCACAACCTCACAACCTTCTTCCAGTTATTCCAGCAGAGAAATGGGGGCTCCAAGCCTGGAAAAGAAAGTTGAGCTCCTTGAAACCACTGCAGGTTGACAGCAGAACCTTGGGGTTCAAGGTCATCCCCCACCCAGCATCCTCCCTGGGGGGAGCTTTGCTGAATTGAACCCAGACTGATGTCCAAGTAAAATGTTGCCCATTTTTTTTTATTCCCCAAAACTCCAGGGAAAAGGGAAGAAAGGGTTTGAGGTGCTGGGAAAGCTCAGTGTCCTCAAGCCCACTACTCACCATGGTGGTGGTGGTAAGTCTGGTGTGTTGAGAGGCTATGGAGGTAAAGCAAGATGGTCCCCAAAGGAGCTGGAGAACAGCAGCATGTGTAGAACCTGAAGGAACAGGAAGGAACTCAAGGCATCTCCCTCTGCTCATGACGAGCAACCACAGCCATCAAAGGGGATCATGGATCTTCTCCTGCTCCATTTTTGGGTTCTTTGTAACAAACATCTTGGTTCTGCTCTGGGATGTGATGTCCCACATGGAACCAAACCCAGGATCTTCTGGTGAGGAAGCGAGGGAAGATTTTGGCAGCGTGCAGGTGGAGGGAGCTCCTTAGCCCCCTCTGTAGGCTGAGGATCATGTCCCCATCCAGAAGGACCTGGACAGACTGGAAAGGTGGGCTCACACAAACTGCATGAAGTTCAACAAGGCCAAGTGCAAAGTTCTGCACCTGGATCAGGGCAATTCCCTGTGAGGCTGGTGAGAGCCTGGCCCAGGTTGCCCAGGGAAGCTGTGGCTGCCCCATCCCTGGCAGTGTTGAAGGGCAGGTTGGATGGGGCTTGGAGCAGCCTGGGCTAGTGGGAGGTGTCCCTGCCCATGCAGGGGGTTGGATCTGGATGATCTTGAAGGTCCCTTCCAACCCAAACCACTCCATGATTATCCCCGAGAACCACAAAAAGTTCCCAGCCTTAAGCTCTGTCCCAGGAAACAAGCCCCAGCACCCAGTGACAGCCCCAGGGGGGACACTGGTCCTGAGCCCTGACAAAACCCCCTTGATGGTGCTGAGCTCTGCCTCACCTCAGCATCTCAGCACCTTCATGTCACCCCCTCCTGCTCCATCCCTCCTTCCAGGCAGAGGGACCTGGCTCTACCCCTGCTTTGCTGACACCATCACAACCACCAAGATGAAACCAAAGCTCAGGGCAGATGAAAACTGGGCCATTTTTGGCACCCATGAACACTCCCAACCATAGGAGGAATCAGTTGAACCTTCTACCCCAAGGGAGGCACCAGCACAAGCAGGAGGATCCCGAGAGAAACCAGCCCCAGCAACCAGAGCAGCTTTTGGAAGGGACATGGGCAAGGGAGGCAGCAAAGAACCAAAAAACATTTTATTAAACAGAAACAAAAAATCAGAAAAAACATCTCCCCACTTTCCCTGACCCAGCCCCCCAACCTCCATGGGGCTGCTGCTCTCCCACCCCATGGCCAAGCTCAGCCTTCCTCAAGCACCCCCAGTGGTGGCCAAGAGGTCCCAGGGGTCCCCATAGCTGAGCTCACTCCTCCCCCAGCACCCCCAGTGGTGGCCAAGGGGTCCCAGGGGTCCCTACAGCCAAGCTGAGTCTTCCCCAAGCAGCTGGTCATGGCTGGGGGGTCCTGGGGGTCCCTACAGCTGAGCTTAGTCTTCCCCAAGCTCCCAGTGACAACCAAGGGGTCCTGGGAGGGGGGGGTTGTCCCCATGGCTGAGCTCAGTCTTCCCCAAAGATCTGGTCATGGCTGAGGGGTCTCAGGGGTCCCCATGGCCAAGCTCAGTCTTCCCCAAGCCATCTGGTGGTGGCCAAGGGGGTCCCCCACGGCTGAGCACAGTCCTCCCCCAGCACACCCAATTTCCCCCAAGCATCTGGTCATGGCTGAGAGGTCCTTGGGGTTCTCCATGGCCAAGTTCAGTCTTCCTCAAGTGCCCAGTGGTGGCTAAGAGGTCCCAGGGGAGTCCCCACGGCCAAGTTCAGTCTTCCCCACGCACGTGGCCATGGCCAAGGGGTCCTGGGGGTCCCTACAGCCAAGAGGTCTTCCCCAAGCACCTGGTGGTGGCCGAGGGGTCCCATGGGTCCCTATGGCTTCTGGCTGAGGGTGGGCCCTGCTGTGGCAATGCCAGAGGAGCTGGCCAGGCTGGTGCCCAACGTGATGAGCGTGGTGCCAGCCCCTCCTGGCACCACACCCTGGGGCAGCAAGTGTCTGCTGGCCAGAGCCTCCCTGCTGTGGATGATGGTGCTCCCGTCGTCCACCACGGAGGGAACCCTCCCCAGGGTCTCCACTGCTCCCAGAGAGTGGCTGAGGGCCGTGGCACTCTTGGTCAAGGTGACTTTCTCCCCAATGTGTCCCAGAGGTCCATCACCCTTCACCAGCGTGGAGGTCAGGATGAGGGTTTTGGAAGAGGTTTGCAGGACAGGTCCCACCTTCGAGTGCACCAGGCTGGTGGGAGGGCTGGGAGTGCTGGCCAGGGGGGAGGTGGAGAACGTGATGGCCCCAGTGGGAGAGCTGGCAGATGAGGAGGAGGAAGAAGAGGAAGGCTGGATGCCCGGCAGCTTGAGGGGGACAGAGGAAGCCTCACCCATCACGGACTTGGTGAGCGCAGACAACTTGGCATCCGACATCACGTAGAGCGTCTTCATGGGGCTGGTGGTGGTCACTGTGGAGAAGGGGACAGCATGGTCAATGGCCCCATGTGGGGAGCTGCAGCCCCCCAGCCCCAACCATGAAGTCACAGGCTTTGAAAGTGAACAGGAAGACCCAGCCTTGTGTGCTGTCCAGAGACCCCAGAACAAAGCCCAGCCTGGGCGGGGAGACCTCAACAGCCAAACTGGGGCACCACCAGCACCTTCCTAGGCTGCTCAGGTCCCCTGAGGAGGCCTCTCTCTTCCCTCAGTGTCTGATCTTGTCCCCCCAGAAGTCCTCTCCCATTGGAACTGGACATGATGGTTCTTCCTCAGCCAAACATGCTCTATCTTGCCCCATCCTACAAGCCGAGCTGCCACAGACCACACCGAACTCATGATGTTCTTGGTGGTCCAGCTCAAGGGAAGCTCCTCCTCACCTCTGGCATCTTCAGCTCCATCCCACCAGCAGCACCAGAATCCCAGACTGGTTTGGGTTGGAAGGGACCTTAAAGACCATCTAGATCCACCCCCTGCATGGGCAGGGACACCTCCCACCAGCCCAGGTTGCTCCAAGCCCCATCCAACCTGCCCTTCAACACTGCCAGGGATGGGGCAGCCACAGCTTCCCTGGGCAACCTGGGCCAGGCTCTCACCACCCTCACACCAAAGAATTTCCTCCTCATGTCTCATCTAAATCTCCCCTCTTCCAGTTAAAACCATCACCCCTCACCCTGTCACTCCCTGCCCTTGAGTGCAGAGACAGGACAAGGTGCTCAGACTCTCATCACTCTCCACCCCAGGAGGCAGCTTTGAAGACTTGAGGCTTTGTGAAACTCTACAGCAGCAGCAGATCTTTCATGGTGGTGGTTACCCCACCCAAGGCAGTTCCCAAGCTGCATCTACAGCAGCCACAGCCCGGAGTGACAGAGGGGACAGAGATTCACCTAAATACCATCACTGTTCAGATGTGCTCAAGAGAAGGGACAAAGCTGCTGGTTGAGGACAACCCCAGCCTGGAGAAGTCCATGTTTGTCCCTGTGGTTGCTCAAAGCTGCAACTTGCTCAGTCCCCAAGGAGCAGAAAGCAGGATGTCCAGCCACACTGGGTGACCTGGCATCCCTCTGATAAGGTGGCACTGAAAAGGCACCAAGGTTGTCCCTCACCCTCATCAGTGGTGACAATGTGTCACCAACACCACCAGCACAGCATGGAGCTCTGGGTGCTGTGAGAATGGAGGGCACGGGGTGATGGACAACCAACCATCTAACCAGGATGGGACCATCCTGGGGGGATCAGGGAGGCTGAAGGGCAGAAGGATGGTGGGCACAGGTGACTTCAGCCACCCCTAGGCAGAGGACATGGCACAGACACACAATGATGTTGGTAGACATGAGCAATGACCTCTCCACAAAAGTAAGAAAGATCTGGACAATTCCCCACACTAACACCTCCAAGTCCACCCACTTCCCTACCAACTGGTCCTCCAAAGCCAAGCTGACAAGGAAAGCAGGTCAAGTGCTCCACAGATCTAACATTGTTCACGAGCTCTGACAGAGAACAAAAGCAACAAAGGGGAAAAAAAACCCACAGAAAAAGACTTCAGGCCAGTGGTTCTGGAGCTTCCTGATGGTCCTGGGGGAGAAAAAGGGGCTGAGGGGCTGCAGAGGTTGGGTAGTGGGTGTAAAGCCAAGGAGGAACACCAGCTGGGGTGGGTAGGACAAGGGGGAATGGATGAAAACTGGGAGAGATGGAGGTTGGAGATGAGGAGAAAACTCTTGAGTGTGAGGGTGGTGAGAGCCTGGCCCAGGTTGCCCAGGGAAGCTGTGGCTGCCCCATCCCTGGCAGTGTTGAAGGGCAGGTTGGATGGGGCTTGGAGCAACCTGGGCTGGTGGGAGGTGTCCCTGCCCATGCAGGGGGTTGGAACTGGATGAGCTTGAAGGTCCCTTCCCACCCAAACCATTCCATAATTCTATGATTCTGTAATACCCAGGATCCAGAGCTGCTCCACTCACCCTCTGGGAAGCCACCACAACCCCACTAAACTCCAGCCACCCGAGCTGGCCCGAGGGCTGGTGACCTGCTCACCCTCCCACTCACTGGAAGAGGAAAACCAACTCAGTTTGGGAAGGAGAGCAGGAACAGAAGGCTTTGGGGGTGCAAGGGGTGGCAGCACTGCTCTGTGTTGACTTCTCTTTGGGTCTGAGGGTGGGTTCTGCAGGGTTCCTCTGGCTGCAGGGGGATGGTCTGACCTCCCTGGGCAGAGGGAAGGGATGGAGGCAGCAGGGGGTGCTCAGCCCCACGCGCGCCTGACGGGGCCCCTCGACACCATCTGCAGGTGAACCCTTGGTGTCCAGGCTGGGGGTGAAGACCCTGCTCTTCATCAGCTGCTCAGGAGCACTGAGCCAAAACTCAACACAAACTGCAGGGAAACCACAGGGGAAGCCAGACTTCAAGGGAGGACAAACCAAACCAAACCAAATGAGCTAAAAAAAAATCAGCAGGATTCAGGCAGTTATTCCCTGGAGTGATTCTCACAAACTCAAAAACTGGTTTGGATGAGAAGGAATCTTAAAGATCATCTAGATCCAACCCCCCTGCATGGGCAGGGACACCTCCCACCAGCCCAGGCTGCTCCAAGCCCCATCCAACCTGCCCTTCAACACTGCCAGGGATGGGGCAGCCACAGCTTCCCTGGGCAACCTGGGCCAGGCTCTCACCACCCTCACAGCCAAGAATTCCCTCCTCATCTCCAACCTCCATCTCCCTCTCCCAGTTTTCATCCATCCCCTCATCCCATCCCTCCCTGCCCTTGTCCCAAGCCCCTCCCCAGCTTTCCTGGAGCCCCTTCAGGCACTGGAAGGTGCTCTCAGGTCTCCCTGGAGCCTTCTCTTCTCCAGGCTGAACACCCCAACTCTCCCAGCCTGGCTCCAGAGCAGAGCTGCTCCAGCCCTCCCATCAGCTCCGTGGCCTCCTCTGGCCTCTCTCCAGAAGCTCCATGTTCTTCCTATCTTTGGGGTTTCAGAACTGGACCCAGTAAGCTCCAGAACTGGGCACAGTAAGGATGTCACCCAGTGGGATGGCTCCACCCCAGCCTCCTCTCCGATCCCCCGGCCGGCGTCCCGCGCCCCCCGTGCCTCACCTAGGGGTGCTGCTGGGGTGGCCAGGCGTGCTGGGGGGTCAGTGGGGACCATCTCTGTGCCAGCCTGGGCTCTGCTGAGGTCCATCTGAGACCAGGTGAGGTCCAGCTGGCCAGGAGAGGCGGCGTTGGTAGCTGGGACAGTCAGGTTCCCAAAAACACCATCTGGAGCCTGGAAAGGTTAAAGTAATGGAGAGCTACTGGAACTGCCGAGGGCTGCAACGGTTCCTCAAGAGCTCTCAAGTCAAAAAACCCCAGAGCATGGCTTCTCCCTGCCTCTTCTGACCTTGCCCTCACTCTGACCACTCATTACCAAGCTCGTGGAAAAAATGGGTAGCCAGAGAAAACCCAGAGAGGCCTATTTTGGATAGTGTCTTTTGTAGCACCCACACCCCTGGCACTAACTCCTTGTCTTCTCCTGGAGCTCTGTCCCCATCTGTGGCAGGGACATCAGTCCTGTTCTGGCTTCCTCTGCAGCTGCAGAAGTTGCAAAGCAACAGCCAGGAGCTCAAAAATTATTCCCACATCGTGTGGATCTGCTTGTAAGAATGACATGAGATTACCAGTGAAAGGCCAGCAAAGACCAGCCCAGCACACACCATCCCCTGCAGGAGAAGAGCTTCCCTCTTGCTGGACAAAGATGGACGATCCCCTCCAACAAGAACCAGCTGGTTGCACCAGTGTCCACCAGCTTATCCAGGACTGGGACAATTGGAGAGCCTGGATTTGTGTCCTAAGGCAGAGGGCAGCACACCCTGGAGAGCAGTGACAAGCTCCAGTGAAACCCCTGGATACTCCCCCATTCCAGGGGTTCTTCCAAAACCTTCACTTCCCTGAACTCTGCCCAGATGCTTCAGAGACCTGAAGGTGCTGCTGTGCCCTCCTGGGAGCCCTCACAGCCCTGAGCTGACTTCATTCACCTTCCAAAGCAGCCTTTCCAGCTACACAAGCAGAGAACCCACCTCTTTGGTCAACTCCTCTGAGACCAGCTTGGTTGCTCTTCCTCCAGCACCACCAAGCCCCATTGAAACTCAAACCTGGACCTCCCCCTGCCTGATGCTCGTGAAGGTCACAGCTCGTTTCTCCCATCCCTTCTGCAGCAATTTCAGAAGTTAGTTAGAATTAATATTTCAGCCCCTGGGAGGGGAAAGGGTCAGACTTGAGGAAAAGAAAGGTGTTTACTCTCTGCTCACAGCACACCCACAGCAACCAGCTCTGGGCACGGGGAAGGGCTGGAGTCAGAGCTTCTCCTCATGTCCCCCAAGAGAGACCCTTGCCCAAAGCTCACAGGACATCTCAGCTTGCAGCTCTGCCCATCACAGCCTCAATCTTCGTGCCACTAAGCAGGGAACAAAAGCTTGATCCAGCATCACTCCACACTTTCTGGAGGATAGGACTTTCTGGAGGATAGGACCTTCTGGAGGATGTCAGGATAGAACCACACTGCAGGGGGGAAACCCACCATGTCCAAACCAGCCTGGAGCAGTTTCTTGAAAAGAGAAGCTAAAGCTTGAGCAAATTTTAGCCAGTATTTTCACTTGAAAGTCACTCAAACACTGTTTCTTCTCTGCTACTCAGAGAAAGCATTTCCACCAAACCCCCCGGGGAGATTCCTTGGTGTCCCACCTCCCATTTAATGCTCCATGGGGAGTCATAGAACCGTGGAATAGTTTAGGAGAAGAGATCTAAAGATCACAGAATTATAGAATGGTTTGGGTTGCAAGGGACCTCAAAGATCATTTAGATCCAACCCCCTGCATGGGCAGGGACACCTCCCACCAGCCCACGTTGCTCCAAGCCCCATCCAACCTGCCCTTCAACACTGCCAGGGATGGGGCAGCCACAGCTTCCCTGGGCAACCTGGGCCAGGCTCTCCCCACCCTCACAGCCAAGAATTTCCTCCTAATCATAGAATCCGGGAATGTTTTTGGCTGGAAGGAACCTTAAAGTTCACCCAGTTGCAACCCCCCTGCCATGGGCAGGGACACCTCCCACCAGCCCAGGTTGTTCCAAGCCCCATCCAACCTGCCCTTCAACACTTCCAGGGGTGGGAAGGAAGGGAAGGAAAAGAGTTCCCCACACAGACTGCATCTCAGCTGCTCCAGGCACCACCCCAACCCCCAGAGCTTCAAAGAAACCAACCCAGCACCCAACTGACGTGTGGGCTTCACGCTTCCTGCACAGGCACAGAGGAGCTGTCAGCTGGAGTTTCAAAGGGGACCCAACCAACAACAGCTCTGGCTGCTGCTGAAAAGTTGAAGCCCTCAGTGGAGTTATCCCCCAAAGCCTTTAGTAAATGTGCTCTTTTCCAGGAAGCCCTGCCAGCTGACGTCACCCTTCTGTGCTAAAGGCACCCAGGGGCTGATGTCAAGGGCTATAATTAGCTCCAAAACCACCTCAGCTCCTTCCATTTCCTGTCAAAGGCAGATTTCAGTTTGCTTTTCAAGCAACTCTCCCCGTTCCAACACTCCCCTGAACAAACAAGCTCAGCCCTGGAGGTGAAAGTCACTTAGTAGGGACCAATTCCAAGTGCTTTCAAACATTCACCCTTCTGGAGTTCACCTGGTGTTCACCCATATCCAGGGTCGTTGCTGTTCTGCTGGATATTGAGGGCCTCCCAAAAGGAATGAAGGATGGAAAGTACACCAGTTCTGGTGGCTCCTTAAGTGGCCTTTGAGTCACAGGGTGCTGGGGTGGGAAGTGACCTCTGGAGATCATCCATCCAGCCCCTGCCAGAGCAGGGTCACCTCCAGCAGGTCCCACAGGAACACCTCCAGCTGGGGCTGGAATGGCTCCAGAGAAGGAGCCTCCACAGCCTCTTGGGCAGCCTGGCCCAGGGCTCTGCCACCCTCACAGGCAACAAGTTCCTCCTCATCTGCAGATGGAGCTTCCCACCTTCCAGCTCCTGCCCATGGCCCCTTGTCCTGGCCCTGGACACCCCTGAGCAGAGTCTGGTCCCCCCTCCTCACACCCCCTGGAGATACTGAGCAGCACTGAGGAGATCCCTCCTCAGGCTCCTCTTCTCCAGCTGAGCAGCCCCAGCTCTCCCAGCCTTTCCTCCCAGGCAGATGCTCCAGCCCCTCAGCATCTCTGTGGCCCTGCCCTGGCCTCTCCAGTAGCTCCTTGGCCTTCAGCAACTGGGCAGCCCAGAACTGGACCCAGTTCTCCAGATGGAGCCTCACCAGGGCAGAGCAGAGGGGCAGGAGAACCTCCCTGACCTGCTGGCCCCCCTCTTCTTGATGCCCCCCAGCTGCCATGGGCCTCCTTGGCCACAAGGACACATTGCTGGCTCATGGTCACCCTGTTGACCACCAGGTCCTTCTCCCCAGAGCTGCTCTCCAGCAGATCAGCCCCAAAACTGCCTTCAACATAGATGAAGAGTTTCACACCTAGGAAGAGACTCACTCACAGCTTAGGAGGGGTCTGCACTAGCTTTGTCTTCCCAAGAAGAAGTCACCTTAGGTGGCTCTAAGCTTGGCTCTGCCAATACTCCAGGCTCTGCTGTGCCACCAGGGGGACTGAAACACAGACAGGGCAAGGGAGGAAGGAGGGGGACACTTAGGGGAGGTTTAGATTAGATACTGGAATAAACTTCTTCACTGAAAAGCTTCATAAACACTGGCCCAGGCTGCCCAGGGAGGTGGTTGAATCCCATCCCTGGAGGTATTTAGGAGGCTTGTAGACATGGTGCTGAAGGACATGGTTTAAGCAGTGGACTTGGCAGAGTTGGGTTATGGTTGGTAGTGCTGGGTTATAGTTGGATTCCATGATCTTAAAAGGTCTTTTCCAACCAGAACCATTCTGTGATGGTCTCAAATCTGAGCTTTAACCAGCAGGAAACCTGTGTGGAAACCACCAGCAGTGGTGGATGCAGTGTCAGCTCTGAAGCACTGCAGGACTTCTGGCTCCTGCTCTTAATACTTCCCTGACTCCCACCCAAAGGCTTCCCCCTCAGGATAATGCCTCCTGGAATGTATCTCAGGGCTTCAAGCACAGGCTCACAAAATCACAGTCACTGATTGGTTTGGGTTGGGACCTTGAAGATCATCTAGATCCACCCCCCTGCATGGGCAGGGACACCTCCCACCAGCCCAGGCTGCTCCAAGCCCCATCCAACCTGCCCTTCAACACTGCCAGGGATGGGGCAGCCACAGCTTCCCTGGGCAACCTGGGCCAGGGTCTCACCACCCTCACAGCCCAGAATTCCCTCCTCATCTCCAACCTCCATCTCCCTCTCCCAGTTTTCAACCATTCCCCATCATCCTGTCACTACAAGCCCTTGTGGTGTGAGGACAAGGGAGAATGGATTCAAACTGGAGGAAGGGAGATGTCAGTGAGCCACCTCCAAAAGGAGATGTGTGTCCAACAGACACACTCAGCACTCCACACATGGGTTTCAAAGGCACCTTCCCCAGGACAGCTAGATCTGCTGGAGTCAGGAAAAGTTCAGGAGAACAGCAGAGGAACCTTTTCCTGGAGAAATGATGTCAAAAATTACCTGAGGTGCCTGTGTCTGCATGGGCTGCTCCTCGAGCTGGGGCTGGACAGTCCCCATGGCCGCCTGGCTCAGCGTGGTCACGCGGCTGGGCTGTCCACGCAGGGTCACAGTGATGGTTGTTGGGGCCTTCAAGCCTAGAAGACATGGGAGAGAGATGTTCCTGAGCCACAGAGATTGCTGAAGTCATGTTCTGGAGCCTCCAACATCAGGACATGGAGCTCCTGGAGAGAGGCCAGAGGAGCCACAGAGATGATGGGAGGGCTGGAGCAGCTCTGCTCTGGAGCCAGGCTGGGAGAGTTGGGGTGTTCAGCCTGGAGAAGAGAAGGCTCCAGGGAGACCTTAGAGCAGCTTCCAGTGCCTGAAGGGGCTCCAGGAAAGCTGGGGAGGGGCTTGGGACAAGGGCAGGGAGGGATGGGATGAGGGGGAGGGATGAAAACTGGGAGAGGGAGATGGAGGTTGGAGATGAGGAGGGAATTCTTGGCTGTGAGGGTGGTGAGAGCCTGGCCCAGGTTGCCCAGGGAAGCTGTGGCTGCCCCATCCCTGGCAGTGTTGAAGGGCAGGTTGGATGGGGCTTGGAGCAGCCTGGGCTGGTGGGAGGTGTCCCTGCCCATGCAGGGGGTTGGATCTGGATGATCCTCCAGGTCCTTTCCCACCCAAACAGTCTGGGTTCCTGTGGTTCACCAACCAGAAGCTTCCCTTTTGAGGCAGCTGCTCAGAACTGGGAGCACCAGCATCTGTCCCAGCTCAAGGGCAAAGGGAGCTCGGGAGCCACCAGGTTTGGGGTGGTGGGTGCTCTGGGTGCTCCCCTCTTCTCCCTCACCTGCTGCCTGGTTGGAGATCTGAGCCAAGCCTGGCAGGCTGCTGGCCAGCTTTGCCAGCCCCCCGTTGGTCAGCAGCTGGTGAATGGCCGTGGGCTTCCCACTGGCTGAGGCTCCCAGGGACAAGGAGGTGGCCACCGGGATGGTGCGGACAATGGTGCCGGTGCCCGTGGTGATGGCACTCAGGTTCTGGAGAGGTGTGGGTGTCTTCACAGTGGAGGTCTGGAAGGAGAAGCAGAAGCACTGAGTACCTGGAAGGAAAGGGGATGCCAGGATGGCCCAACCACTCCCTCCCACACAAGCCAGAGGTCTGTAGAGGTCAGAGTCTTCACTCTTTGATCTGGTGGCCACAAGCTGGTCTGGATGGGAGTGAACCTGTCCCTTCCACCCTTGTTTCAACTGGGAAGCATGACTGGGAGAAGCTGTGACTCCACTTCTGATGAAGCCACCAGTTCTGAGTGAGTTCACCTCAAACTGAAGTGTTGCCTGAGAGGTCACAGGTGTGTGTTCTCCCAGGAAAACAAGGAGAGGGATTTTTGATCTCCCTCAATCCGTTCTCTAGGTCCTTCTCAGCCTTTTCTAGGTGGCCACCTAGAAACCAGCCCTCCTTCCTAGACCTCATGTCACTTAGGGGAACTCTTAGCCCCCAGCATCACGTCAGCTGCAGTTCACACCCAGCATCCCTCAGCTCTTCTGGTCCTGGAGCAAACATCTCATTCTCTAGGGCCCCTCCAACTCCTACCACTTTATCCTCCCCACAGCTCCTCTCCAGAGGGATCTCTGCTGGGATCAGGTTCTGTACCTGCACGGGTGGCCCAGCAGCTGCCACACTGGCAGGAAGGGCTGATGACTTGGTGCTGATGTCCTGCAGGCTGAAGCTCAGCCCTTGCAGGAGGCTGCTGGCAGATGCTGCTCCTAAAAAAATAGGAAAGAATCAAGAAATCAGGTTTGGAGAACCCACCACCAGGGAATTCCAGGTCTGTTTTATGGCAGGTGTCTGCAAAACAGTTCTTTAAAGAGCCTGCTCTGAGGTGGGTGGAGATCCTCCAGGCTGCTCCACACACACAACCAAACACTTCAGCAAGGTCAGTTTAGAGGCCCAGGAGAGGGAAGGAGCTCAGGTTTAGTCCCTTGAGGCATCATTATATGCAAATGACACAATTAACAGGTCACCTATGGCCCGGCAACCTCGCCTGACACAATCCCATGGGATTTCTGCAGGCTCTGGGATAGCCAAGAACTCCAAATGCTGCCTCAGCCAAGGCCAAAGTAACCAGGGAATGTAAAAAAGAGGATTATAGAATCATGGGATGGTTTGGGTTGGAAGGGACCTGAAAGACCATCTAGATCCAACCCCCTGCATGGGCAGGGACACCTCCCACCAGCCCAGGCTGCTCCAAGCCCCATCCAACCTGCCCTTCAACACTGCCAGGGATGGGGCAGCCACAGCTTCCCTGGGCAGCCTGGGCCAGGCTCTCACCACCCTCACAGCCAAGAATTCCCTCCTCATCTCCAACCTCCATCTCCCTCTCCCACTTTTCATCCCTCCCCCTCATCCCATCCCTCCCTGCCCTTGTCCCAAGTCCCTCCCCAGCTTTCCTGGAGCCCCTTCAAGGCACTGGAAGCTGCTCTAAGGTCTCCCTGCAGCCTTCTCTTCTCCAGGCTGAACACCCCAACTCTCCCAGCCTGGCTCCAGAGCAGAGCTGCTCCAGCCCTCCCATCATCCTCTGGACTCTCTCCAGGAGCTCCATGTCCTTCTGATGTTGGAGACCCCAGAACTGGACCTAGCCCTGCAAGGGGGGTGGTCTCAAGAGATCCACCACATGACCTGAAACCTGGGTGTAACATTTACATTCCGAGGAGAGATGGAGAGAGGCAGGTACCTTGGAGGGAACTGGCAGGCTGGGCCTGCATGCAGTGGGTGCTGCTGGCTACCAGCCTGCTCTGCAGGGCATGGAAGGCACTGGGTGCTGTGCTGCTGGGGAGCATGGAGGATGGAGCAGGGCCTGGGGAGGAGGTTTCTGCTGCTGAAGTCAACCTAGAAAGGGAGCAGAAGAGAAAGACTCTGGTTCAAGACAAACTGCACAGAGCAAAGTGAGGTGGCTTTGACCTGTCACTGCCCACTGTGACCCAGTAGGACTCCTGGAAGCATAAGGGGGGGGAGTTGATGAGCTACAAGAACCCAAAAGCAAGTGAATTTTCCCCCTGCACCCACTGCAGCAGGTAGAACAAGGAGCACCATCCACATCTTTCCCAGTTGGAAGGGAGCTTGTTACATGTGTGTGCCTACCTAGGGTGCTGTGCCACCTAAAAGCAACTTTACTTTGCAGTGCAACATTTCCCCTTTAAAACCTACTTTCTATTTGAGAACAGCTCTTCTTCCTCTCCCCTCCCAGCTCAGCCAGAGTCCGGTTCTCCAAAGCTTGGTTTGGATTAAAAGGGAAAACAGGGATGTGAGAGGTCAACATCAGATTCATTCCCCAACATTCCCTACAGCCAGTTAATTCACTTCATGAACTGATACTGAGGCTTTACTCCTAAAATCATGGAATGGTTTGGGTTGGAAGGGACCTTGAAGATCACCCAGTTCCAACCCCCTGCATGGGCAGGGACACCTCCCACCAGCCCAGGCTGCTCCAAGCCCCATCCAACCTGCCCTTCAACACTGCCAGGGATGGGGCAGCCACAGTTTCCCTTTTCTTCCCTTTTCCCCAGTCTTTGGGGGAAAAAAAAGAAAAAAAAGCACCTGACTTCCATGGAAGGAGTCAAGACAACACTGAATTTCTGGCAAAGACACCACAGCCATTCAAAAGACACAGAGAAGCCACCTTGAATTTGGGAAACCACATGGAAACACCACCCAGGAGCCCCAGTACCTTCCACTTCTGCCCCTCCCAGAATGGCAGTTGACAAAGAGTTTTCAGGAGCCTGAGAGTCTGCCTCACTTCAGATAATTCCAGGCAGAAGCAAGACACCAGAAAGCTCCACATGCAGCAAAATCTCCCTGTTGTGGTGCTTCTCAAGAGCAACCTGTCAAAAAAGACCCCCCCAAAAAAAAAAAAAAATATATATGTATTTTAAAATGTATATTGACTCACTTGGGGGTGGTGAGCAGTCCTGACAGCTCCTTTGCACCTGACACAGACTGGCCAACAGCCATGGGGACTGGCTTCCCAGCAACAACTGCAAAAGAAAAAGAAGGAATCTCACTCTCTCCTTCTCCTCCAGGAGCATTTTGGGTTTTTTTAGGGATTTCTCCCTCTCTCCCAACAAGCACCCACGGTGCTGCAGGTCACGGGCTGGTCCTGCTCACAGAGCAGCTTCTCCAGGAAACCTCTGTTGTAGCCATGAACACACACACTGGGCACCATCAGGAAGATCCAAGGGAGCAGATTTGGGAAGAAAAACCTGAAAGCTGCTGTGGTGGAAATGTGAGAAGAGACCAAAGGGAAGGAATTGGCTTCAAAAGCTGCAAGTAGTGACATCTCAGGCTCTGGCCACCAACTGCAAATCTCTCTCCTAAATATCATCTCCACTC
The DNA here is from genome assembly GCF_020740795.1 of Apus apus. Lineage (NCBI taxonomy): Eukaryota > Metazoa > Chordata > Aves > Apodiformes > Apodidae > Apus > Apus apus. The sequence goes on along the minus strand of NC_067307.1, from coordinate 4,220,399 downwards.
ATCCCCTCCTCCTAAGCCATCATGATCTACCACCTCAAGCAATTTGTTTGGATCTTGATCCCTAGGGATCCATTTTGGAAGGATTCTTGGAAGACACTTTACAAAATACACATGGATGCCACGAGTCACAACATTTGTTTATTGCAGCCTTGGGTTGTGGTTTTTTTGGGGGGGATACAAGTGGGTTTGTCTTGTGCCTTCCTCCTGCTCACCCAGGGATAAGAGGGAATTCTTGGTTTGGTTCATGTTTACTCCTGCAATTCATTTCCTTTCTGTGGAAAGAAGTAAAGTTTGGAAAATTAAAAAAAAAAAAAGAACAAAAAGAAAGGAAGGAAGAAAGAAAAAGATTCCAGAAACCAGAGATTTTTCAAAGCTGCCAGAAGATCAATTTGTAACCTTCAAAAAGGACTTGGTTTTGTGAGGTCATTTTCACAGTTCAGAGCAAGTGTTATATGGACAGTGAGATGGTTTTGAAGGAGAAGAATTGTTTCTCAGCTCTGAAAACCTCTAATTTCCTCTTGGAGATGCTGACCCTTCAGTCCTGCACTACTAATGCTAAGAGTGAGCCTCTGCTTTCCATGTCTGGGGCTCCAGAAGTCACAGATGCCAAGGGAACATGCTTCAGGGTGAGAGTGGACAAAGCTTCTGGCCTCCCTGGGGAGGCTCAAGGGGAAGATGACCTAGCACATCAGCTCTTCTTGGACTGCAGTGACCTCTGCAGGGGTTTTTCCCGCTGCAAAGGCTTGAGAGGAGCTGGGATCTGTTTGGAGGTGGACCCAGCATGTATCAGGCCAGGCTTTGGGCCCAAAGGGGACCAGAGAATGGGACACTGAGCTGTGTGGTGAAGTCTGAGGGCACAAAGATCTTCCAGAGGGAGGAACATCGTTGGCATCCCTGAAGCAGGAGCACCTTCCAGGGGAGAGCTTCAGGCAGGCAGCAGAACTGGAGATGTGCACCACCTACTTGGAGAGCAAGGGGTCTGCCAGGACCAGCATCCTGCTTCCAGCAGCAGCTCCACGCCCAGGAGGAAGGTGCAAAAAATCCACAGAGAGGAAATATTCCTTCAATATTTCCAACTGCTACAGAAGAGAGAGGCTCCTGCCAAGCCCCCCCCGTGTGCTGTCAGCCCCCCCCAGGCTTCCCCCACTACCCCCAACTCCCTCACACCTTGACCCTCTGCCTGGTTCCCTGCTGCTAACTCCTCCAAACGTTCCAAATCACCCCAGTTCCCTTCCCGGCCCCACGTGGTGCCCCGGGGGGGGAGCAGAGCTGGGCACAACCAGCCCCCCCACCTGCCCCCCTTCTCTGGTGCCAAAGCAGCTCTGGGATGGCAACTCACTTTCTGCCTGGGTGCTGAGGGGTGCTCCGTTCCCCACGCCAGCGCCGTCCCCGTGAGAGACAATGGTCACCTTGATTTTGGCTCGTTTGGAGGGTTTGGTGCAGGGGGTCGGGCTGGGGGTCTGGTGCCTCTTCAGCTGCCCACGCACATCATCTTTGTCAGCCCCTTCCGAGTGCTCTGAGGAGACTGGTACTAGGGGGGACACAGAAGCAGCTGTTTTGGAAACCCACGGAGGTCAGTGCTGCTCCGCTGGGTGCAGCGAGGGGGGGAGGAGGGACACATGCCCATGCAGGCTCCCTCCATGCCAGCCTTGCCCATCTCCCATGCACCAGGAACCCACACTTCTCCTTTCCACCACTTGGGCTGACTTCTACGTGCCCTCAAGCTGCTGCCTTAAGAGTCAGGACTCAGCTTAAGCTTCTCACAAGCTGAGGCAGGACAGCACCTAAAGTCTGTCCTGCCCCTGCAGTGAAGATAAATGGAAGTCTACAAGTGGTGCCACATCACCACATCAACACCTTCCATTTCCAAGCCTGGCATAATCAATCCCAGGATCAGGCCTCTCCAACATGCCTGATTTCCAGGTGAAGGGATGAGGGTGCAGAGACTCAGGGAGCTGGTGGAGGCACAAGGTCAGAGCTCAGCCTGCCTGATCAAAGGGGTTTCATGCCTGTGGCTCAGCACATCCTCCCCAGAGCTCCTAACCAGCCCTCCAGGAGCTGGGCAGAAGGGGACAGGTCTCTGAAGGCACCAAGCAAAGCAGCAGGAAGCACAAAAAGTGCTGCAGTGAAGCCAAGCACCCCTCTCCTTGGTAGTAGGGAAGAAAAACCACCATCTGAGATTTGTCTTCTGCACTAATGAGTTTGCACCTCAAATCTGGGGTCAGTTTTGGGACCCTCATGACAAGAAGGACATTGAATGTATTGACATACATTCTCTGTATGTCCAGAGAAGGGCAGTGGAGCTGGAGAACAAGTCTTCTGAGGAGCAGCTGAGGGTGTTTAGTCTAGACAAGGAGGCTGAGGGGAGACCTTCTGCTCTGCAACTGCCTGAGAGGAGGTTGGAGCCAGGGGGGGTCGGGCTCTGCTCCCCAGGAGCAAGTGATGGGACAAGAGGAAACAGCCTCAAGTTACCCAGGGGAGGTTGAGGTTGGATCTTGGGAAGTTCCTCCTTGGAAAGGCTTGTCAGGTCCTGGCCCAGGCTGCCCAGGGCAGGGGTGGAGTCCTGGAGGGGTTCAAAAAACGTGTGGAAGTGGCACTGTGGGGTTGGGTGATGGTTGGACTTGAAGATCTTAGAGGTCCTTCCATGACTCGTTCTGCTGCCATGTCCTTGACCCATCACACTTGTTTCATCCTGCCTAGAGCACAAGCTCACTGGGGCTACCAGAACAAGCAGAGTCACAACAAGCTCCTCAGGGCAGCCCAGGGTCAGAACATGGTCACGAGCTGCCACCTGCCCACCCATCTGCTCTCCATGTGTCTCCCACCACTGCAGTATGATCCCCCAGCCTGAGAAGCTGGCGGGGTGGGTCAAAACAAGAGCCTCTACACCCTGTGTCCAACAGCCTAGAGGCCAAGATGCCCATACCTTTTTTTTTTTTTTAGACATTTATTTAACTAGACATGGATAAAATCTATACAATCAGTCTACAGATGTGCATCTGTGTCTATATATATATTATGTATTTATCCACTCTTTGTTCCCCACCTACACACCTCCAAACTGCAAGTGTAGGCCAAGACTGCAGCTGAATCCCTAAATGTTAGGTGATTCCAAGCATCTGGGGACCTCTCTGGTCCCCAAGACAAGAGCCAAGCTCCCTGTCCTGCTCTTGGACCCTTGTGCAATGCTCTCCATGCCTCCCTCCAAACATGCATCCTCCTGGTCACCACCCAGAGATCTCCTCAGACGTGCACAGACCACAGGCACCAAAGCCACCCCCCATCCCCAGGTGCCACCAGCCAAGCAGGAGAGTGAAATGGCACATGCACAGGCCTTGGGTGCCCCTCAAAGCCTCCAACGTCCCTCTGTGTCCCCAGCACAGGGCTGGGAGGAGCACCCTGCTCCCACAACAACAGGGAATGGTCCCAAAACAACAGGGAATGGTCCCAAAACAACAGGGAATGGTCCCAAAACAACAGGGAATGGTCCCAAAACAACAGGGAATGGTCCCAACCCCACCTCCCTACCTGGCTCAGACAGCTGAGCCACGACAGTAAAGAACCCAAATATCTTCACTGGCTTTTAAATCTTATGGAAAAGGAGCCCAGGCTGGTGCCAGCCTCTCCACATCTCCCCACCAGCCAGGTGACATCCACTCTGGTTTCTCTTCCCAGTAAACAGTGGGTGGAAGGAGTCCAGGGAGGTGCAGGGCTCCATGTGTGCTCCCAAACTAAGCTCATGGCACAGGAGTACAAAACAAGGCTCAAGGGAGAAAGAAACCTTCAAAGGAAGATCAAAGGAGAAATAAACCTTCAGAACCACCTGCTGGGGCCAATACTTGTCTGAGGGGTTTGTTGTCACTGTGTGTGTGGCCTGAACCTTAGGATCTGTGCTTGGGGCAAGCAGGGAGCCTGTATCTTAGGAGGCTTCAGCCCTGTAAGACGAGATACCACCAGCTCCTATGCACCCAGTGCTCCCCTTGTCACCTTACAAGCCCCAGCACTGGGGGTGCTGCAGGGAGGCAGGTGTCACCCACACCCACATTCCCAGCACCCTGGGGTCACCCGAAGGGAGAGCTGACACTGCCAGCCCATCTAACAACACCAGGGCCTCCCAAGCCCTGGGTTTCAACCTCTTGTCCTCTCCTAAACCCAGATCCACACGGTCACTGTTACTGGAGATGGCAAAATGTGTCTGTAGATACACCGTGGATCCCATCTCTGGATCCCAAACCCTCAGAGCACCACACACAGGTCCCTGTGTGCTCCAGCACCCAACACAACAGAGCACAGGGCTCCAGGCTCCTCACCTCCACTCATCTCCTGGTCCAGATGTGCTCCTCTCCCACCACATCACTACCTTCCCACAGCCATCCCTCTCTGCTCTTCTCTAACCCTCTCTGCCCAAGAACCACTGCTCCACATCTCTGCTCCTTCCAAGTCCCTCATTCCTGCTCCCACCAACAGCCCCTTTCCTGCTCCATGTGCTCAGGACACTTCACTAACACACATGGACCCTCAGGCTGGTGTCCACATCCCCTTCTCAGTCCCAGCACAGGCAGGGGTTAAACACAGGCTCACAAAAAGTCACCCCCTCCTCCACAAAGTTTTAATCCCTCAAAGAGCAGGGAAAGGGGAGGAGCTCAGGAGAAGTTAATGCTCTCAGCTCAGGAGGTGGCCACGGGCTTTAGCTTCGAGGACAGCAACAAGGAAGCAAGAAGCAGGGGACAAGGGGACACTGCCAGGTCACATCCCCAAACCAGTGCAAGGGAAGAGGAAGATGATGAAAGAAGGGAGCAGAGACAGAGAGACAGGGAGAAGTGAGGAGATACTCACCAAAGAGACATGAAGAGGTGCCAGGAGGAAGAGCTTTCCTCACCAGCATGTTTTGTTTCAGAAAAGCAGCAAACTGAGCTGAAATGAATCAGAGAGAATTACAGTATCACAGCCTGGCTCGGGTGGGGGGACAGGGAGCTCTGGGGACACCACTGCCACCCACAGGCAGAGACCTCGGAGCAGGCAGAGAGAGCTCAGGACACGACTCATCCAGCCACAGGGCACAATGGAGACACACTGAGCTCCTATCTGGACATCCAGCACCAGGAGGGACATCATCCCAGCTCTCCCAGAGAGCATGTCCCAGGAGCACCAGCCCTCTCCAGCCCCACAGCCACTGGCAGCCAGGGGACAAGAGCAGGCAGAGCCAGCTGAACAGAGCAGTTGCACCAAGAAGCTGAGAGCAGCTGGGGACATCAGCCACCACGTCCCTGCACAGCCTGGGCCACCAAGCCCAGGCCAGAAGCCACCCTGCAGCAGTACCCTGGACCAAACACGGCGGCCACAACACACCCCACTCCACAAACCTTCCTCCTGCCTCACATGTGCTGCCTAGAAACTTCCTCAACTACAACGACACAGGAATTGATTTTTCTCAGCCCTTGGGTTGAAAAACTAAGGGAGATCCAAGCTTCAAGCTCCCCCCTTGGAGCCTACTCCTGAGTTAGAAAAAGAGAACGTGGAGGATCACCCTGGTGCAGGAGACAACAACAAGCCTGTTCAGGTCTGTCTGGAGCCAAGAGATAAGGAGAGAAAGGAGGATGGAGAACTATGTGCCAGAAGAGATTATCATCATCATCATGATCATCATCATCATCAAAACCATCCCTCCCATCCACAGCTGTCACCACCAGACTGCAGCTGCACCCCAAGGTTTTGAATCTGCATCCAACAGGACAGAACAAGCCCCCAGCTCCAGCTTTGTGATTCACAGCAAGTTTTCCACTGGCACGTGCTGCAAGATGCCCCTGTCGTGCCCCAAGTTGCAGTCATGATTCCACAGCCTCAGTCACCTCCTGAGCACCTTCAGCCTCCCCTCCCAAGCAGCCTCCAAAGATATGAGACACCAGACAAGGGGTTCACACTTGAAAAATCAAATTAAGAGCGTGGCTACGTGGAGATTGGGTCAGTCAGAGTGAGAGAAAACCAGCAGCAAGGCTCCACAAGCTGCAGAAACACCATTTCCAACCTAATTTCACCCATTTGCTGCCTTTGGATGACCAAACTGTAGAGAAAACTGCCACAGGGAGCTTGGAATTCAAGCCAGGACACTGAAGACAAAACCCTAAACACCATCAGGACAGGTGAAGAGCAAAAATCTGGGATGCTAAGAGGGAAAGAGGGTGGGAGAGCAACAGGGTAGTACCTTGTGCCTGCTTGTGTGTCAGGACAGTGTCTGTCCTCTGCACCTGCCTCTTCAGCAGCTGGGTGGTGCTGAGCTGGCTGGGCTTCTGCAGAGAGGACACAGCTGCCATCTTAGTCTTGGGGCTTGAAGTGGGGCTGCTGGAGACACTGGATAAATCCTGCTGGGAGAAGAAGCAACTCTTACCCCCACAGCTCCCCATCAGGCCGTTGTAACCCTGAGGTCCTTGGCTGGAGCAGATCTATGGTTGAAGGTTCCTTTGCCCACAAGCTTTTACAGAATCACAGAGACAGAGCTGTCAGGCTTGGAAGGGACCTCTGGAGATCATCCACCCAACCCCTGCCAGAGCAGGGTCACCTCCAGCAGGTCCCACAGGAACACCTCCAGCTGGGGCTGGAATGGCTCCAGAGAAGGAGCCTCCACAGCCTCTTGGGCAGCCTGGCCCAGGGCTCTGCCACCCTCACAGGCAACAAGTTCCTCCTCATCTGCAGATGGAGCTTCCCACCTTCCAGCTCCTGCCCATGGCCCCTTGTCCTGGCCCTGGACACCCCTCAGCAGAGTCTGGTCCCCTCTCCTGACATCCCTGGAGATACTGAGCAGCACTGAGGAGATCCCCCCTCAGGCTCCTCTTCTCCAGCTGAGCAGCCCCAGCTCTCCCAGCCTTTCCTCCCAGGCAGATGCTCCAGCCCCTCAGCATCTCTGTGGCCCTGCCCTGGCCTCTCCAGTAGCTCCTTGGCCTTCAGCAACTGGGCAGCCCAGAACTGGACCCAGTTCTCCAGATGGAGCCTCACCAGGGCAGAGCAGAGGGGCAGAAGAATCTCCCTGACGTGCTGGCCCCCCTCTTCTTGATGCCCCCCAGATGCCATGGGCCTCCTTGGCCAATTATTCCCTTCATACCCTCTCTCCTCCCTCTCCCAACACTAACCCAATCCCTCACCACCTATTTCAGGGGTCCAAAACCATCTCTGCCCACAACCGCAGCCTTCCCCAGCTCAAAGCATCCCAGAGAGCAACCCCACCTCAGAGCCTGAAGGTGAGGCAGGCACTTTGGCTGCTGGTGAGGTGGGTCTGCTGGTCCTTTCTGGCAAGTCAAAGGACAGATCCCTCCTGGTTGAGTCTCGTGGCTTCTTCTTCTTCTCAGCATCCAGGTCACGAGGGTCAGAGCCCGAGTGGCTCTCTGCTCTGGTGAGGACTCCAGTCAGGAAGTCTGCTATTTCATCCTAGGAAGGAGGGAACACACAGTTCAGGGCTGAGTGGTGAGCAGGTCTCTACATCAGAGCTTGAAAGAAAAGAGGAACAAAGTTTCCCCCAAAGGGACAAACAGGCTCTCCAGGTTTCATGTTCTGCAGAAAGAAACCCTCCAAGTTAACAGGTTTTCTCATGGAAATTCATTCTCCATGGATTTCTGTCACATGAAAGAGAATCATAGAAACATAGAATGGTTTGGGTTGGAAGAACCTTCAAGATCATCCAGATCCAAACCCCTTCCTGGGCAGGGGCACCTCCCACCAGCCCGGGATGCTCCAAGCCCCATCCAACCTGCCCTTCAACACTGCCAGGGATGGGGCAGCCACAGCTTCCCTGGGCAACCTGGGCCAGGCTCTCACCACCCTCACAGCCAAGAATTCCCTCCTCATGCCCAACCTCAATCTCCCTCTTCCAGTTTTAATGGAGGAACAACTTTCTTCTAAGTTCCCCAATGGATGACTCAAAAAACTGCTCTGTGTTTAAGGTGCACCAGCAGGAAGCTCCTGTCCCTCCTCCTGAAAGGAGGAGGTGTGTGAGCAGCTCAGTATCCAGGCAGAGAGCCAAGGTCACCTGCAAAAATCCCACTCAGGAGACACATCACCTTCAACCCAACCAATCCTGAGATCCTTCAGCAGAGATGTTGACAGCTATGAGATGTCCAGGGCAGATTTCTGTGGTTACCTGGATGCATCTGTCCACCATACTCTGGGTCAGGCCTTCTGACTTCTTTTTGGCTTTGCTTATCCTGTTAAAAGAAACAGGCACAAGTCAAGACGTTTGGTTTCCCACCTTCACCCTCACCACATCATTCTTCACCAAAGAGTAAGACTCAAGGCCAGCAAGTTCCCTCCCTCACCCATTCAGACACAGACCAAGGAAGGTCCCTCAGCTCTCCAGAACTCCACAGCAACACTGACACAGACTTTGGTGAGGAAGAAAAAAGCCCAGGACCCATTTTGCAAAGCAAACATGACCCTTCCTTCCCTTCAGAGTTCTGTCTTCAGACCCACTATGGCAGTTTCACATCTCTTCATGCCCCTGATGGTCCCTGCTACTGATTCCTGACTCACATGATGCTCCAAAACCTTGTCTGTGCTGCTGGGTCCAGCATCAGGCCAACCCTCTTCTTCCACAAACCTGCTCAGGTGTAGTTACTCCAAACACACACGAGTGTGAGAGGAGAACAAGCTTCAAGGTTTAGGGAAACCTTAAGAGCTTCTTGCCTCCTGCAAGGCTCTCACAGCCTCTCTCACCCCAATTCTGGGCACAGCCTCCAAAAACTACAGATTCCACAGCCAGGGGTGAGATGAAAAAGCAAATCCTTCTTTTAGTGTCATACCAGTGTACCCTGCATCTTCAACTGGGAGAAATAACGTGGATCTATCACAGAAAACCAACCCTCTATCCACCAAACCACATTTTGAATAAGAAAACTGACCTGGATGGAGCATTTTGATCCTGTTCCCATCAGGTTTCAGTACCCATTGGTATTATTTTTTCATACACAGCAGGGTCAGATCTCTGGGAGGAGGGGATCCACCTTCTGAGCATTACCTGAGATTGTCATCTGCTCCTCCCACCACCACCATGCTGTTATCAGCTCGGATTTTCTCCCTGAAATCTTCCATGGCTTCCATGTTGCACTGCAGGGAATTCTGCCCTATCACAAAGAGGACTGGGGTCTTCATCTCCAGGAGGGGATCATCAACATCCTGCAAGAGCAAAGGGACTATCATCCCGAGGGACTGATCCAGGAGGTAGTGGCTTTGGAGACAAACACCTTAGATGAGGGTTTCCAAAGAGGGAAGGTATGTGCCAACGGGGCAGGGAAGGCTTCCTGTGCTCTCCCAGTATATACCAGTTGCCCCTTGGAAGGACAGAAATGTAAAGTGTGTGGTGGGCTTAAAGACCCCATGAGAAAGGCTGACTCAAAAACTTGACCAGCAGATAGTGCTGGTCCTCATCAACAGCCAGCACTGACCCCCCAGAAACCCTGCTTCCCTGCACCTTCCCACTGCAATGTCATGTTCATAGAATCATGGAGTGGTTTGGGTTGGAAGGGACCTGGAAGATCATCCAGTCCCACCCCCTGCATGGGCAGGGACACCTCCCACCAGCCCAGGCTGCTCCAAGCCCCATCCAACCTGCCCTTCAGCACTGCCAGGGATGGGGCAGCCACAGCTTCCCTGGGCAACCTGGGCCAGGGTCTCACCACCCTCACAGCAAAGAATTTCCTCCTCATGTCCAACCTCCATCTCCCTCTCCCAGTTTTCATCCATCCCTCTCATCTCATCCCTCCCTGCCCTTGTCCCAGGTCCCTCCCCATCTACTCAGATGGACAGAGCCCTGAAGAACACTCTGCTTGAGTCCTGCTGAGCTTCAGCAAATGCTTTTTATGCAGATTTCTCACAGTAGAGCCAAACAAACCCAGGACTTCTTCCCCTGGCTACCACATCAATAATCCTACTGGGAATGCAACAGTCCCACCTGCTGGGAACACCTCCAAATAAAAATCATGTAGATGTTCCTCCAAAAAGAAAAAAATCTTCAAGATATTCCTAGAAAAAAAACCCTTCCATTTATCACTGGATTTCCAAGCCTGGTTTTATGAAAGAACTTGGGGAGATGAAAAGGCTCCAATTCCCTTTGGTCCTTACCCCTCTGGGGCCATCAACAGTGAGGAGTGGGAATCCAAGGCACACAACTGCAGTGACATATTCCAGCACGGAAACCTGGGCAGGGAACAGCAACACTCAGCAACCCTCCCTGTCCAGGGCAAGGAGGGAACAAAGGCTGTTTTGCCAGGCACAGAAATATCTTCCCTATTTACACTTTCGTTGAAGAGAAGAGTGGAAAATAAAATCATTAGTTAAACTGTGAGCAGAAAGGATGTGTGTGTCAAAGGCAGGTCTTGGGAAAAGGGGAAAGAATCCCCCCCCCCGAACCTTGAACACAACAGTATTTCAAGAATCATGGAATGGTTTGGGTGGGAAGGGACCTTAAAGATCATCCAGATCCACCCCCCTGCATGGGCAGGGACACCTCCCACCAGCCCAGGCTGCTCCAAGCCCCATCCAACCTGCCCTTCAACACTGCCAGGGATGGGGCAGCCACAGCTTCCCTGGGCAACCTGGAACAGGCTCTCCCCACCCTGACAGCCAAGAATTCCCTCCTCATCTCCAACCTCCATCTCCCTCTCCTAGTTTTCATCCATCCCCCTCATCCCATCCCTCCCTGCCCTTGTCCCAAGCCCCTCCCCAGCTTTCCTGGAGCCCCTTCAGGCACTGGAAGCTGCTCTAAGGTCTCCCTGGAGCCTTCTCTTCTCCAGGCTGAACACCCCAACTCTCCCAGCCTGGCTCCAGAGCAGAGCTGCTCCAGCCCTTGGATCATCCCACCTAACTGATCGTCAAACCCAGCTCTAGACTGAAGCTGCCAAGTGGGCTCTGAGAGGCTGCAAAGGAACCAGGTACTCACATGACAGGCCACCAAGGCACCCGTGTTCCACCCGATAAGGATGATGGGCTTGTGAGAGAAGTGGCTGTGGATCTGCAGGAGAAACAAACCAAAAGACATGGCTGGAGAAGAGGGACAGACAAGGGGATGATGCCCTGGGGTGGCCACAGCACCTAAAGGCCAGGTGGAGAGCCTGAAGGCTGGTGTCTCTCACTCACCTCTGCCACTTTGCCCCTCACTGCCCCAATCATGTGCTCCAGACACTGCAGCACCCCCACCCCGCTGCCATTGTTCAGCAGGTGGGTGGCAATGGGAATGACCTGGATTTGGGATGAAAAGGGAACAATTAATGAGGCCACCACTGGGGGTGGCAGGAACTGACAACAATTAGCAGGGACTGGAAGCCAGTTTATGCCCAAACCACTGCTTTCTCTCTCTTTTTTGTCCCCCAGAATTCACTTCTAGCTACTAAAACTAGAGAATCCCCCTGAAAGACAAACATTAATTGGGAGAATCCCAGAGGACTAGAGTGGAAGAGACTTCAAGGATCATCTGGTCCAACCCTTCTGGGTAGGAACATGGTTTAGAGGAGATGGCCTTGTCAAGTTGGGTCTTGGAAGAGACCAGAAGTGGGGAGAAAATAGAGGCCAGAAATGGGGGAAAGAGCCTGGGGTGGGGGGAAAAGAGAGTCCAGAGGTGGGGAAGGTGGGTAAGAAGCTCTGTGAACAGGCAGAGGACTAAGGTAACCTGAAGCTTCTCTCCTCCAACCTCTTCCCACCAGAAGACTCATCTATCCTCACAAACAGTAAGGATGGAATCTGAGCTGCTGAAGATGGGTGGCTTTGGTCAGTGAGAGCTCCCCAAAGCAGCTCCATCCCCTCATCAGTTTCTAATTCAACCTAAATACAAGAAAATACTTCTTGACTCTGAGGGTGGCAGAGCCCTGGGACAGGCTGACCAGGGTGGTCATGGAGTCTCCATCCCTGGAGACATTCCAACCCCACCTGGAGGTGCTCCTGTGGGATCTGCTCTAGGGGATCCTGCTCTGGAAGGGGGTTGGACTGGATGATCTCCAGAGGTCCCTTCCCACCCCCACCACCCTGTGAAGTGTTGATCACTGCAGATGCCAGGCCCTGCTTTCAGACTTTGGAGCACTGAGGGCTTCTAATCACTAACTCATCATCTCCAGCCACTAATTGGAACTTCTTCCCTTCCCAAACCAACCATACCAACCTTTCCCAAGCAGGAAAGCTGCGACTGCCAGAACCGGTGCCGTCGAGACGTGGGGAACATGGAGTTGGAAGGTCCAGAGGAAGCAATGAGGATGAGGGGGGAACCAGGCAACTTGCTCTGGGAAATTCAACAAGGGAACAGTGTAAGGAAAAGGAAATTCCCTGCCCAACACCTCACTGCCCAGCCTGGGCTGCACAAGGAAGAGAGAAGGATCTGGCACAGCTCATTCATCCCTCACATTTTCCCCAGCCAAAGATGCCTCAGGATTGTACAGGGGAACGTCTCCAACAGGACAATCTCCCTCCAGAGGGAAGGTCTCCAACAGGACAATCTCCCTCCAGAGGGAAGGTCTCCAACAGGACAATCTCCCTCCAGAGGGAAGGTCTCCAACAGGACAATCTCCCTCCAGAGGGAAGGTCTCCAACAGGACAATCTCCCTCCAGAGGGAAGGTCTCCAACAGGACAATCTCCCTCCAGAGGGAAGGTCTCCAACAGGACAATCTCCCTCCAGAGGGAAGGTCTCCAACAGGAGAGGCTCCCTCTGTAAATTCCTACTCTTTTGAGCCCAGGGAGCAAGAAAGAGGTGGAAGGAGATGGAGAGCAGGATTGGGAAGAATAAAACTGATGGAAGAGCAGCCTCTTGCTCCCCAAGAGCTCCAAGAGGTACTCACAGGTTTATTATGTGACAGGACACCCACAGCTGGGTCCCAGGGCCTCTTCAGCAGCAGGGACAGAGCCTCAGCACCTGCGGCCCCAGTCTTGGCAGTAGAGGAGAGCAGCATCCTGTCAATCAGGGTGGGGATCTGAAAGCAGGGGCCAGAAAGGGCTGAGAAAACACACACAGGCTTCTAACCACCATCCCCACCACCCCAAGGACAAGGGAGCTTCCCTGAACAAGCTTTGTCAAGGGAGGACAATATAAGTGGTGACAAAGTGTTTTTCCTCTGCTTTGATCACCTTTCCTTTGAGTGTTTGCAGAGCATCCAAGTAAGCAGCCAGCACTGGCAAGCTGAGGGTCTCCACCAAGGTGGTGTGAAGCCACTGGATCAGTTTGGTGTCCCAGTTGACACTAGCCAGGGCCTGGCGGACCCTCCGAGCACACTTGTCCACTGCAATTCTCCTCAGGACTGGCTCGTTGCAAGCCTGGGAACCAGGACACGAAGAAGAAACACAGTTATGGGGTACATCAAAGCACACCCTGTGCATCCCCAGGGACAGGCAAGGACTGGCTTGAGCTGCCTGGAGTCATCAAGCAGGGAGCGGAGCCCAGTATCCCCTCAGTGGGGAGAAAATCGGGGCTAAAAGAACCAGAATCATCGAATCCCAGACTGGTTTGGGTGGGAAGGGACCTGAAAGATCATCCAGATCCAACCCCTGCATGGGCAGGGACACCTCCCACCAGCCCAGGCTGCTCCAAGCCCCATCCAACCTGCCCTTCAACACTGCCAGGGATGGGGCAGCCACAGCTTCCCTGGGCAACCCGGGCCAGGGTCTCACCACCCTCACAGCCAAGAATTTCATCCTCATGTCCAACCTCCATCTCCCTCTGCCAGTTTTCACCGATTCCCTCTTGTCCTCTCACTCCCTGTCCTTGTCCCAAGCCCCTCCCCAGCTTTCCTGGAGCCCCTTCAGGCACTGGAAGCTGCTCTCAGGTCTCCCTGGAGCCTTCTCTTCTCCAGGCTGAACACCCCAACTCTCCCAGCCTGGCTCCAGAGCAGAGCTGCTCCAGCCCTCCCATCATCTCCATGGCTCCTCTGGACTCTCTCCAGGAGCTTCACATCCTTGTGTTGGGGGCTCCAGAACTTGGAACCAGCACAACAAGCCCAGAGCTACCCATTTCTCACACAACCCAAGGGCCAAGACTTCCACTTTGACTCCATCAGGCCATGCTAGGAAGGATTGATAAAAACACAAGAGGCAGCAACTGTTGGGAAGTGAAAGAGGGGGTGGAAGAACTTACCCCTTCGTTAGCCAGACGAGCCAGCCTGTCTGACTGCAGGGCTTTGTGGATCTTATTGAAGAGCTTGTTCTGGGCCATGGTCCAACCCGTCCTGTCAGGAAAAGCAGAGAGGAAAAGTCAAGAAGATCCAGGTCCTGGAGGTTGCTGCCTGTTCCCAAAGGTGGTGGGCAGCAGAGCTAGGCACCAGGTGTGAGGGCAGCCTCAAAATTCCATGTACAGCTACAGAAAGAGGGAGTTTTGCTCCTGAGGGTTGAAGTTCCATGAAAAACACCAGGTTCCCCACGTCACTAGGGGGTGGTGATGGACATCAACCATCAGAAAGGCAAGAGGAACAGCACCAAAGAACACCACAATCATCACTGCTTTTAGACTTAACTAAAAAGTCACACCACAGGGAAGAAACTTTCTTCTAGCCTGGCTCAAACCAGGACATTAGGTTATCACCAGAATTCCCAGACAATGTGATCAGGGAAAAAAAAACATTCCCCATAATGTCAAGACTTGTCATCAAGGCTTGGTGACAGCTCCAGGCAGGGTTTTTAATTAACGCAGAGCCTCTTTTTTAATTTTTGACATTGGAATATGGTTGAATTCAGGATCTACATGTCACTTCACTGCCTCAACCTTCTCCAGAGGAGAGAACTTCACCCAGAGCATGTGGGAGAGGTTCCACACTGAGCCAGGCTCTGCCACTGCATCCAGCAGCTCCCACAGCGGGCAGATGAGAAGCTGGGACATGAGGAATAATTTTCATCATAAAATCATGGAGTGGTTTGGGTGGGAAGGGACCTTAATGATCATCCAGTCCCACCCCCCATGGGCAGGGACACCTGCCACCAGCCCAGGCTGCTCCAAGCCCCATCCAACCTGCCCTTCAACACTGCCAGGGATGGGGCAGCCCAGCTTCCCTGGGCAACCTGGGCCAGGCTCTCACCACCCTCACAGCCAAGAATTCCCTCCTCATCTCCAACCTCCATCTCCCTCTCCCACTTTTCATCCATCCCCCTCATCCCATCCCTCCCTGCCCTTGTCCCAAGCCCCTCCCCAGCTTTCCTGGAGCCCCTTCAGGCACTGGAAGCTGCTCTCAGGTCTCCCTGGAGCCTTCTCTTCTCCAGGCTGAACACCCCAACTCTCCCAGCCTGTCTCCAGAGCAGAGCTGCTCCAGCCCTCCCATCATCTCCAATAGCTCCATATCCCCCTGACACTGGGGCCTACCCAGAACTGTAGAGTAGGGGGGGTGTCTCTCCCAGAGCAAAGCGGGAGAACCACCTTCACCATCCTCCCTTCAAGACCCCCACCACGCCTCGAGCCCCACCCCAACCCCCCAGGGGTGCTGGTTGGGTGTGCCCAGGTGGTCCTGGTGCCTGTCACCTGTTGACGTGCTCCTCCCAGTCGTCGGGGGGCGGGGGGGGCGTCGGCGTCGGTGCGCGCGAACATGACGTGGCGCTCGCACTCGTTCATCACGCTCCGCGCCTTCTGGTTGTCGTAGAGGGGCAGGGGGGTGGCTGTCACCGTCTCCACGTCGATGGGGACATCGGCCTCGCTGCTCGGGGGGGGGAGAGACACAGAGTCACGGAGCTGGTCTGGTTGGAAAAGCCCCTCGGGATCACCCAGTCCAACCACCAGCCCTACTCGGCAAAGTTCTCCCCGAAACCGTCTCCACCAACACCACATCTAAACAATCCTTCAACACACCCAGGGATGGTGACTCCTCCACCTGGGCAGCCTGTCCCAGTCTCTGATCACTCTTTCTGTGAAGTTTTTCCTAATGCCCAGTCTGACCCTGCCCTGGTGCAGCTTGAAGCCCTTCCCTCTTGTTCTGTCCCTAATCACCTGTGAGAAGGGACCAGCACCAACCTCTCTGCAACGACCTTTCAGGTAGAGACTGATGAGGTCTCCCCTCAGCCTCCTCTTCCTCACACTCAACATCCCCAGCTCCTCCAAGCCTGCCTCATCAGATTTATCCTCCAGGCCTTCCCCAGCTTCCCTGCCCTCCTCTGTCCTCGCTCCAGCACCTCGAGATCTCTCTGGAATTGAGGTGCCCCAAACTGGGCACAACGCTCCAGCTGTGGCCTCACCAGTGCCAAGCACAGAGGGAACCACAGCTCCAGAGAAGGGGCTTCTCCTCCCCCCGGGGGGGCTCTGCTGGGCTTCCACACCCAAAGGCCAACACTTCAGCTCGGTACCATCGTGCCCCCCTCAACCCAAACACATCCAGCACCCCAGCCCCACACTCCCGACCCCAAACCCCCTCCCCTTCCCTCACCAAACCACCCCCCAGCCCATCCCCAAGCTGCTGGGACCCCCTGAGGGAGCCCACACACCTTCCCACAGCCCCTGCTGCTCCCCATGGACCCCAAAACCTGCTCTGGTCTCACCAGCCCGCGCTCTCCCCCCACCACATCAACCCCACAGGTCCCACATTCTCCCCTCCAACCCCTCATCTCCCTCATCGCCCCCCAACTCTACATTTATCCCTCACAGGCCCCTCAGGACCTCCCCCCCCCCCCAGCCCCACATTCTCTTCTCTCAGACCCCTCAAGGCCTCTCCCAGCTCCCTCACAGGACACCTTGTCCCCCCTCACTGTCCCCTCACAGACACCCCAGCCCCACAATGTCACCTCACTGGCCTCTCAGGACCCCCACCTGCCCAACACTCTCTCCTCACAGACCCCCAGCCCCTCACCTTCGTCTCACAGACCCCTCAGGACCCCCTCAACCCCACATTCTCCCCTCACAGACCCCTCAGCCCCACACTCTCCCCTCACAGACCCCTCAGGACACCTCAGCCCCACATTCTCCCCTCACAGACCCCCCAGCCCCACATTCTCCCCTCGCAGACCCCTCAGGACCCCCCAGGTCCTTGCCCCTCGGGCCCCCCACTCTCCCCCCGGCCCCTCAGCCCCCTCAGGACCCCCCAGCCCCACATTCCCCCCTCACAGACCCCTCAGCACCCCCTCAACCCCACATTCCCCCCTCACAGTTCCCTCACAGACCTCTCAACCCCACATTCCCCCCTCACAGATCCCCCAGCACCACATCCCCCCCTCGCAGATCCCCCAACCCCACATTCCGCCCTCACAGGCCCCTCAGGACCCCCTCAACCCCACATTCCGCCCTCACAGACCCCCAGCCCCACACTCTCCCCTCACAGACCCCTCAGGACACCTCAGCCTCACACTCTCCCCTCACAGACCCCCCAGCCCCACATTCCCCCCTCACAGACCCCTCAGGACCCCCCAGGCCCCCGCCCCTCGGCCCCCCACTCTCCCCCTGGCCCCTCAGCCCCCTCAGGACTCCCCAGCCCCACATCCCCCCCTCGCAGCCCCCTCAGCACCCCCCATCCCC
>NC_067307.1:4118071-4202281 GCF_020740795.1 Apus apus | reverse complement strand
AATGAGCCACCGGGCAACTTCTGCGGGGACGAGGGGACTGTCAGGATCGGGACCCCCGCGGGGCCCACCCCCGGTGTCCCCCCGGTGCTCACCATGGCCTCCGCCTGGGGCAGCCCCTCGGCCGGGAGGCTGCGGAAGAGCCGCACCTCGGGGCTCCCGTCCCGCAGCACCTCCGTGCCCTCCGGGCTCAGCTCCCAGCGCTGCGCGGCCCGCGGCTCCGCCTCGATCACCTGCACGGGACCGGGATCAGCACCGGGACCGGGATCAGCACCGGGATCAGCACCGGGACCGGGATCAGCACCGGCACCGGCACCGGGATCAGCACCGGGACTGGGATCAGCACCGGGACCGGGATCGGCACCGGGACCAGAACTGGCCTGGGACCAGCACCAGGATCAGCACTAGGATGGGCACCGGGACCTGGATCCGAACCGGGACTGGCACCAGGATCAGCACCGGGACCAGGATCAGCACCGGGACCAGGATCAGCACTGGGACTGGCACCAGCACGGGCACCGGGATCAGCACGAGGATCAGCACGGCGGTCGCTGCCGCTGCCCGGGTCAGCACCGGGACTGGCACCGGGATCGGGACCAGCCCCGGGGCTCCCCGCGTCCCGCCCCCTCCCAAGCCCGTCCCGGTTGCCGGTCGCTCCCACCTCCCCCAGGGCCTGGAGGCTCTTGATGGCGCCCACGAGGGTCTGGTGGTCGATGCCGAGCGCGGCGGCCGCTTCCAGGCTGCAGAGGCCGCCGGGCCCCGCCGCCCGGTCCAGCCGCTGCAGCAGCAGCTCAGCCACGCTCGGCGACATCACGGCGGCCGGAAGCGCTCCTGGCATCCCCCGGAAGCAGAACTGCGGAGTGAGGCGCGGCTGCGGCCATCTTGGTGTGCGGGCGCCGCCATCTTGAGTGTGGCGGGCACCAGGGAGGGTCTTGGGAAGGGGCGTGACGTGATGGCGCTGACGTCGGGAGACGGCGGAGTGACGTCATCAGGCGGGTCTGTGCAGCGGCGGGTCCGTTGCCCCCCAGGCCCATCACACGGCGCCGGTGGCCCCAGGGCCCCCCCAGCCTGACAACAGCCCCTCGTTAGCGCAGCCCCCCCCCCCCAACCCGCGCCTGCCCGGGTCCCCGGTGCTCTGACGTCACCGGGCCACGTGACATCATCACTTCATCACAGCCCCGGAGGTGGGAGGGAGGCGCCTCGCCCCGCCTGCCGTGTCCCCCGTGTCCCCCCCCCCCCGCCCCGTCCCGGGGGCCCGATCCTCGTTCCGGTGCTATTATGGGATGGCGAAGCCCCTCCCGTCACGTGGCCCGCGCGCGGCCTGGCCCTTTAAGAGCCCACGTGACCGCGGCGGCGCGCGCCCCAGGACGGGAGCTGGGGGGGGGGCGTCTCCCTCGGAACGCGTGGTCACTCGTGATTGGCTGCCGCGCTCAGCCAATGGGAGGCGGCCATCTGGGACGCCAACGTTCGGGGGCGCCGTCGCCGCCGGGCAGCGGGCGGGCGGCCAATGGGAGCGGGCCCCGCGAGGGCGCGGGCCAATGGGCGGGCGCGGGGGGCGGGCCGAGGGGCGGCCGGCGGATAAAAGCGGCGGGCGCCGCCGCCCCCTCCGCAGTGCCGGGCGCCGCCAGCCGGAGGGAGCGAGGGCAGCGACCGGGCCGTGAGGGAGGGACCCCCCGCCATGAGCCGCCTCTGCCTCCCCGCCCTGCTCGGCGCCCTCCTGGCGCTGGCGGCGGCCGGACCCACCGAGTTCTTCCGGGAGGAGTTCGGGGATGGAGGTGAGGGGGGGCCGGGGCGGGGCCTGCGGGGTCCGTGGGGTCCCCTGAGGTGGTGGGGGTGGGGGGGTGGGGACCTGCAGTCCCTGCTGTGGTACAGGGTGGCGAGGTGGAGCCCCGGGGGGGTGGGGGGAGGCGGTCGGGGCGAGGTCTGCGGGGTCCCCTCAGGTGAAGGGGGGGACGGGGGACCTGAGATGGAGCGGAGCTGCGGTGGCCTGGGTGCTCTGCCCAGGTGCAGGGGGAGCCCACGCGGTGAGAGGGGGCCGAGGCGGATCTCCCTGGCAAGGGTGCGGCCTCCAGGGTCCCTCCAGGTGAAGGGGATCAGGGGAAGTGGGGCACTGAGGTGGAGGAGGCTGTGGAAATCTTGAGGGGGAGCACGAGGGAGCCTTGAGGCCCCCCCTGAGCTGGGGGTGTGAGGGGTCTCACCTGGGCTGAGGAGGGTGAGGGTCATGGGGGATGAAGGATGTGGGCTGAGGAGGGGATGTCTTGGGTGCAGCTGTGGGAGAGAAGGGGTGAGAGCTCTAGGAGAGGTATGGGGGCGAGGGGTGAGGGGCCCCCTTGGAGGGTAGTTCCTGGGGAGAACTTGGTGTTGGAGGTCAGCCCTGGGCTGGGGAAGGGGAGTCCTGGGAGGCCCCCCCCAGCATGGAGGACAAGGAGGATGGGGGCTGTCAGCAGTGGGGTTTCTCCTCCCTGAGGGGTGACTCTTAGGGCCTGAGGCATTCCCTGTGGGGGATGGCTGGAGTCAAGCTGGGGGGTTGCCCTTCCCTGGGACCCCAGACCCTGCAGCCCCCCAGCAAAGAAACCTGAAGATGTGAGCAGCAGTGGGGGGAACAAGGTGCGCGTCCCCCAGTTGTGGGTGCAGGGAGGCGGCTCCCCCAGAACATGACAGGTCTTGGGAGCTGCTGGGGTGGCTGAACCAACCCCTCCCCAGCCATGGGCCAGGGTCTTGAGCTCTCTCCTCTCCCCACAGACACCTGGATGCGCCGGTGGGTGGAATCGAAGCACAAACCCGATTATGGGAAGTTTGTCCTCACGGCCGGGAAGTTCTACGGAGATGCTGAGAAGGACAAAGGTGAGGAGGCCCCCGGGGGGGCAGGGCAGGGCTGGGACCCTTCCCCAGGCCTGGGAACCCCTCACCCCAACCCACCCCCCTCCCGCAGGGATCCAGACGAGCCAGGACGCCCGGTTCTACGCCCTCTCCTCCCGCTTCGAGCCCTTCAGCAACCGGGACAAGACGCTGGTGGTTCAGTTCACAGTGAAGCACGAGCAGAACATCGACTGTGGCGGGGGCTACGTCAAGCTCTTCCCATCCAGCCTCAACCAGGAGGACATGCACGGAGACTCTGAGTACAACATCATGTTCGGTGGGTCCCTGGCCTGTCTGTGGAGCCCCTCAAGGTGTTGGTGAGACCCCTCCTCACCTCCTGTCCTTTCCCCCAGGCCCTGACATCTGCGGCCCTGGCACCAAGAAGGTTCATGTCATTTTCAACTACAAAGGGAAGAATGTCCTGATCAACAAGGACATTCGCTGCAAGGTGGGTGGGGAGTGTTGGTGGGGGGAGGATCCTCAGCCCCGTGGAGGGGCATCCCAGCTCCTCTGACCCCCCCCTCCCTCAGGACGATGAGTTCACCCACCTGTACACGCTGGTGGTTCGTCCCGACAACACGTACGAGGTGAAGATCGACAACGCGCGGGTGGAGTCGGGCAGCCTGGAGGAGGACTGGGACCTGCTGCCCCCCCGCAAGATCAAGGACCCCGATGCCCGCAAGCCTGACGACTGGGACGAGCGGGCCAAGATTGATGACCCCGAGGACACCAAGCCCGAGGTGGGGAGGGGGCTCCAGGGGGGCCTGGGGAGCTCTGCAGGGGCTGTGGCAGCGCCCTGACCCACCCGCCTTCCCCCAGGACTGGGACAAGCCCGAGCACATCCCGGATCCCGATGCCAAGAAGCCAGAGGATTGGGATGAGGAGATGGATGGGGAGTGGGAGCCCCCAGTCATCCAGAACCCTGAGTACAAGGTGAGGCTGGGGCTGTGGGGGGAGGGGTCTGAAGGGCTGGGCCAGGCCCCCCCATGACCCATCCTGACCCCCCCCCCCAGGGCGAGTGGCGGCCCCGGCAGATAGACAACCCTGACTACAAGGGGAAGTGGGTGCACCCCGAGATCGACAACCCTGAGTACAGCCCTGACCCCCACCTCTACGCCTACGACAGCTTCGGGGTCATCGGCCTCGACCTCTGGCAGGTGCGTGGGGACCCCCCTCTGAGGTGTGGACCCACTCTTGGCCCCTCTGTGGGGCGTGGAACCCCCCCCCGACCATTCCTCGTGTCCTGCAGGTCAAGTCTGGCACCATCTTTGACAACTTCCTCATCACGGATGACGAGAAGCTGGCAGAGGACATCGGGAACGAGACCTGGGGGGCCACCAAGGTAGGAAGGGGACAGGGAGGACCCCAGGACCCTCCTGGGGATCCCCAGGACCTGCAGTGACACCCCTTGTCCCTCGCAGGAGGCAGAGAGGAAGATGAAGGAGCAGCAGGACGAGGAGCAGCGGAAGAAGCAGGAGGAGGAGGAGAAGCAGCAGAAGGAGGATGAGGGGGACGAGGAGGGGGATGAGGAGGATGATGAGGATGAGGAGGAGCCCGAGGCTGAGCCCGGGGAGGCGGAGGCGGCCCCGCGGGACGAGCTGTGAGCGCGGCGCGGCCCGGCCCCAGCGGGGCCGTACTTGTCTCTGTGAGACCTGGACTCTTTTCTATGGCCGGGGCTGGGGTCGGGCCGGGACCCGCGGCCAGGACTCAGGAAGGGGGCGGGGGGGGGTGGGGAGGAGCCCCCGGTACCGGCGGGGGGTGTCAGGAGGAAGGGGGGGGGGGGTTGTCCGCAGGCGCACGTGACTGTACGGGTGTCGCGATCCGGTTTCTATTAAATTAAGGCTCGTCCCGGCAGCCGCCTCCGCTCCCTGCGCCATCTTCCCGCCGCCGCCATTTTGTGCCGCCGCGCGCCTCACGTGACCGCGCTCCGCCGCGGCGCCCGCGTCACGTGACGAGAGGCGGGGCCGCGCCGCCGGGGGGGGGGCTGAGGGGGGGCGGGGGCTGGCCCGTGACGTAGTTCCGGCCGCGCGTCACGTGGCGGAAGCGGCGGCGCGCCTAAGATGGCGGCGGCGTGAGTTGCATGTTGTGGGGCCGCCGGGAGGAGCCGCCGCCGCTGCCGTTATGGCGGTGACCGTGACGCTGAAGACGCTGCAGCAACAAACGTTCAAAATCCGGATGGAGCCGCACGAGACGGTGAGGGGGGGGGGGGCGGCGCGGGGGGCCGGGCCGGGCCTCGCCCCGGGGGGCAGCGCGGGAGCCCCCCCCGCCCCGCGGCGGGGCAGCCCGGGGCGCTTTGGGACCGCGCGACCCGGCGGCACGGGCGGGGGGGGGACCCGTAACGGCACCGTGGGTCCGTTACGGGTCGTCCCCCCCCCGCCCCGTGCGGGGGGTTGCGCGGCCGCGGGGACTTCGTGTCCCCTCCTGGGTGGGATGACGGGGTCACTGCGCGCCCCGGGGGCCCCCAGAGCCCCGTACCGGGAGGAGCCCGGCGCCTGGACCCTATTTGTGCTTCGGAGGGGGCGGGGCTGAATCCCCCCCCCCCGCGGCCCAGAGAATCCCCCCGACCCAGCGAACCCCCCACCAGCTCCTGCCCGGCTCCCCCCGGGGCTGTTGCTTCAGGATCCCCCGGCAGGACGATGATTCCTTGATGTCGGGGGGTTGTTTTGGTGGGGCTCTCGTGTTTTTTGGGCGGCTGTTCCTGACCCCCCTGCCACCCTCCCCTCCAGGTGCGGGCTCTGAAGGAGAAGATCGAGGCTGAGAAGGGCAGTGAGGCCTTCCCTGTGGCTGGGCAGAAGTTGATCTACGCCGGGAAGATCCTGAGCGACGACGTCCCCATCCGCGAGTACCGCATCGACGAGAAGAACTTCGTGGTTGTCATGGTGACCAAGGTCAGATCCCCCCCCCCCTCGACTTCTCCCCAACACAAGACCCCTCCCAGCTCCCACTCACAGCCCTTTCCTGCAGGCCAAGGCAGCCCTGGGCACTGCAGCCCCCGAGGCTGGAGCTGGAGGCCCCTCAGAGCCCCCCGCGGCACCGGCTGCGCCCCCTCCGGCCGCTGACCCTGCCCCCCCACCACCTGCTGCCCCCCCCAGTGAGGAGACACCGGCCCCGGACCTCCCCCCTCTCACCCTCTCGGAGCCTGCGGCAGGGTAAGGGGGTGGGGTGGGGATAGAGCCCCCCAGGAGGAGGAGTTGGGGGGTTAGTTCTGCTGGGGGGGGGGCAGGAACAGCTGAAACAGAGTTTAAGGGGGGCTGCAGCAGAGAAGCACGGAAGAGAGCTGGGGACAGGAGTAGCAGGAGGAACTGGGACAGGATGGGGAAGTGTTGGAGGGATCTCCAGGAGTTTTGGGGGGTCCGAGTGTCCCCAGAGCTCCCAGTAAATCCTCTTCTCTCTCTCTTGAACCCACAGCTCTGTTCCCCCCCCCAGTAGTGCTGGGCGCTCGGCCGATGCTGCCTCCACCCTCGGTGGGTGCTGGGGGGACATGGGGGTGGGGAGGTTTCCCTGGGGGGTGGGGGCTTCCAGGTGTCCAGGGAGGAGCCTGGATTTGAAGTGATAACGGGGGGATCTGAGGTGTGGATGGAGCTGGGGGGCCACAAGGAAGGTGTTTTGGGGTTCACTGTGGGGGGTAATGGGGGAGGTGAGGGGAAGGGGCAGAGAACTGGGGGTTTGGAAGTCTGGGGTCTCTGTTATGGGGTAATGGAGGGGCACGGGGGGGGTTGTGGGGGTGGTCCTGGGGGGGTCGCAGGGGACCCCCAGTGCTGACACGGGGCCGCAGTGACGGGGTCGGAGTACGAGACGATGCTGACGGAGATCATGTCCATGGGCTACGAGCGGGAGCGGGTGGTGGCCGCGCTCAGGGCCAGCTACAACAACCCCCACCGTGCTGTGGAGTATCTGCTGACGGTGAGTGGGGGTCCCGGGGGGGGCTGGGGGCTGGGAAGGGCTCCAGCCCTCCCTGACCTCTCCCTGCCCCCCCCCAGGGCATCCCTGGCAGCCCCGAGCCCGAGCGCCCCCCCGTGCAGGAGAGTCGCGCCCCGGAGCAGCCCCCGCCTGAAGGTGGGTGGGGCTTCCGCTGGACACGCCCCGCGGGGGTGGGGTTTCGGTGGGACACGCCCACGGGGGGGGGGGCGGTGCTTGGGTGGTGCTGGGAGGCTCCGCCCCTTTAGGGTGTGGTCTTGAGGCTCCACCCACCCGGGGGACCCGGTGCTGAGGGCAACTGCCAGGAGGCACCAGGTGGCCTTGAAGCCCCGCCCCCTTTGTGGGTGTGGTCAAGGGGGGTGGGGCTGTTCCTGGCCCCACCCACTCACGTTTTGGTCAGTCCTGTCTCTGGGTGGGGCTTGAGGTTGGGGGGGGGGCGTGTCCAGGTCAGGCCCTGCCCTGTGGGTGTGGCTTTGTCAGGCCCCTCCCCTTGGGCCTGGCTTAGCCCCGCCCCCCGCAGGGGAGAACCCGCTGGAATTCCTGCGGGAGCAGCCACAGTTCCAGAACATGCGTCAGGTGATCCAGCAGAACCCGGCCCTGCTGCCTGCCCTGCTCCAGCAGCTGGGCCAGGAGAACCCCCAGCTGCTCCAGGTACCCCCAGCCCCACCCCGGGACCCTCCTGAGCCTCCCAGGCCCCACAACTCACCCCCCATCCCTGATTCCCTCCCCTCCCCAGCAAATTTCCCAGCACCAGGAGCAGTTCATCCAGATGCTGAACGAGCCCCTGGGGGAGCTGGGTGACCTGGAGGGGGAGATGGGCGCCATCGGGGACGAGTCCCCCCAGATGAACTACATCCAGGTGACGCCTCAGGAAAAAGAAGCCATAGAGAGGGTAAGAGTGGGGGGCAGCGTGGGGGGGACCTCGGTATTAGCAGGGACTTGAGTTAACAGGGTGGGGTTCTCAGGAGGCACCAGAGTTAACAGTGTGGCTGATCTGTGGATGTGAGAGAGGGCAGGTGGGTGACAGGCAGCAGAAGGGACCAGACTTGACAGTATGAAACAATCTCCTAGGAGTAACAGCCTACAGTGGTGGGAGGCAGAGGGGTTGGGGTGTGGGCAGGGGGCTCAGAGTCAGCAGGAGCAGGGACCAGAGCAGTTGGAGCTGCTTTTAAGCCATCATTAGGGAGCAGAGTTAACACTCCTCGGTGGGGATGGGGATAGAGGGAGGGACAGCCCGGGAGGGGTGGAAGCTGGGGGGCCCGGGCTGCCAGGAGGGCTCAGAGGGGCTGCTCCCCACAGCTGAAGGCGCTGGGCTTCCCCGAGAGCCTGGTGATCCAGGCCTACTTCGCCTGCGAGAAGAACGAGAACCTGGCAGCCAATTTCCTGCTCAGCCAGAACTTTGATGACGACTGAGGGGCCAGGCCAGGCACCCCCACCTACCTCCCCTGCTGTGGGGGGTGTCCTGGGGGCTGCGCTGCCCCCTTGGGGGGGGGGGTCCCGCTGCAGGGGGAGGAGGGGGGGGCGCAGCCCTGCACAACCCCCTGGGGCGGTGGCGCTGCCTTCCGGGGAGGGGCGGGAGCAGGACCCTTGTTGGGCTCCAGCCCTGCCCTGCCCTGCGAGCAGCAGCGATTGGTGGAGCCCCCAGAGCCTCTCCCCAACTGGGGGGGGGTCTCAGCAACCCGCTTTCTTCTTCCCCCCTTCCCCCCCTCCCTTCCCCATCCGGCCCTGGGGGGGTGGGGGCAGTGGGAAGAACCACAACCGGGGAGGGGGAAAAGATTAAATGCAGAATTTTAAACCCATTGCGGGGTGGTGTGGGTGTGTTTTGAGATTGGGGGAGGGGGCTCAGGAGGAGGGGCTCTCGGGGGGGACCTCCGGGGGGGCCCCTGGGGGGGCCCGGGCGGCAGCAGCAGCTTCGGCAGCGGCCAAAGCGCTTCGAAGGGCCTCGTCCCGCTCCTGCCGCCGCCGCTTCTTCTCCTCCCGCCGCTGCTGCTTCTCCAAGTCCTGCAGCAGCTCCTGGGCCCGGGGGCCGCCGCGGGGGGGGGGTCCCGGGGCGGGGGGGCCCCCCCAGCCCCGCCTCAGCCAGCAGCCGCTGCCGCCGCGCCGCGTCCTGCCGCGCCTTCTCCCGCGCCCGCTCCCGCTCCTGCCGCCAGGCCTGGATCCGCGCCGGCATGGCCGCCAGGCTGCGGGCCACCCGCTGCTGCCTGGGGGCGGGACAGCCCGTGGGACGGGGACCCCCCCCGAGGGGTCACCCCAGTCCCACCCCCCCCAGTTCCATCCCTGCAGATCCCCATCCCAGTTCTCCCAGTTCCATCCCTGCAGATCCCCATCCCAGTTCTCCCAGTTCCATCCCTGCAGATCCCCATCCCAGTTCTCCCAGTCCCTCGTGTTCTCCAGATCCCCAACCCCAGTTCCTCCCAGTGCCCCCCTACACCTGCTGCCATTTTTCCCAGCGTTCCTCCACTCCCAGTCCCACCTCCCAGTGCCCCCCACTCTTCCCAATCCCAGTTCCCCCTGTTTCCTCCGACCACCCCCAGACCAGATTCCAGTGCTTCCAGTTCCTCCAGTGACCCTCCCACTCCCACTAGTGTCCCCCCAAGCTCACCCCCAGTTCTCCCAGTGCCCCCCCCGGCCCGGTCCCATGTTCCCAGTTCCCTCTCACCTCTCCTCCCGCCGCCGGGCCTCCTCCCGCTCCCGCCGGTCCAGCTCCGCCTCCACCTCCCGCAGCGGCGGGTCCCACTCCCGCTCCTCCTCCTCCAGCTGCCGCAGCCGATCGGGCCCCGGCCACAGCTGCCAGACCGGCACGCCCGACGCGTCCCCGAGCCGCCCGAAGCGCCGCGCCGCCGCCCGAAGGTCCTCGGGGTCCGCCGGGGCCGGGCCCGCTCGCCGCCGCAGCGGGGCTGCCCGGTAGAGCCGCGCCGGGGCCGTGACCGGAGCTGAGACCCGGGCCCGGCCCAGCGCCGCGGCCAGCGCCGGCCGCAAGGGCGCCGCCATCTTGTGCGGGCAACGGAAGCAACGGAGGCGGAAGTGGCGGAAGGCGCGGGCGGAAGCCTGGCGGGAGGTGAGGGACGGGGGCGGGGCCGGACCCCGGGGGCGGGGCCGGGGGCGGTGAAGGGGGCGGGGCCGGGAAAGGGGCGGGGGCGGGCCCCGGGGGCGAGGAAGGGGGCGGGGTCTGGATGCGGGGGGCGGGGCCGGGGGCGGGGCCCGATGTCGGGGATGGTTCAACACGGGGGGACCCGGGGAGGGTTTGGGGACCCCTTTGGTGTTGGGCGGACCCTAAAGCGGGGCGGGAGGGGGAGGCGGGATGTTCCCAAACCGCCTCCCCTCCCCGGGGGGGGGGTTTGGCACAGCGCGAGCTCCCCTCCCCCGCCCCCCCAGACCCCCCCCTCCGTTTTCGGTTGCAGCCAAACCCCGGGGCGCGCTGCCAAGGGCTCGGCGGGATTAACCCCTCCCTGCCCGTCGCCGGGTCCCCCGCGCCCCCCGCACTCCCCGTGCCCTCGGACGGCTGTGTCCCCTGCGGGAAGGGGACAGGTGACGGGAAAAAGGGGTGGGGGGCACCTGGAGGCTGGGACCGATCCTCTCAGGGGGGCCGGGGCCCCCGGACGCCTGGGTCTGTCTGCTCCCCTCCCCTCCCAGCTCTCGCTGGAGCTGCCGGGGGGGGCGGGGGGGCCCTAATGGCTTCCAGGCCTCGGCAGCCGGCGAAAACCCGCCACTATCCAGAGCCAAAAATCCTCTGAAATCTCCCCAAAACGTTCCTCTGGCCTCCCGGGGGGGGGACAACCCAGGCATTCGAGCCTCCTCACCCCCACTGCAGCCCCCAGCCCCACTATCTGGGGGGACCCAGGTGTCTGGGATACCTCCCCGAGTGAGCCCAGGGCCCCCCTAAACCCAGCCAAGGGGAGGGGCTGGAAACCGGCCCATTTTGGGGCAGTTCTGTGTGATTTTGGGGCCTCTGCAGTTCCTTCACTCCTGCCTTTGTCTTTCCCCACCGAGATCCCACAGCCCCGGATCGACTGGGGGGTGCACTGCCCCCTCCCAGGTTGTTCATGTCCAGGGGTAAAGGGGGCACAGCCCCGAATGCCTGGGTCCCCCTCGGACACCAGGGTCCCCCCTGGACACCTGGGTCCCTGTCCCACCTGTGTTCCCAGCGCTAGCAAATGCTGTGTTGTTGTGACAGTGCCTGTCCTGGCGTGTCCTGGTGTGTCAGGGCATATCAGAGCGTGTCACAGCGTGTTGTGTGTGGCAGCGTGTGCAAGGGCCACATCCCCCCACTCGGCTCCATCTGCGGCCTCAGACGCTCGTGCTGGCACATCTGGCACATCTGGCACATCTGGTGCTGGCGGCCCCTGAGCAGCTGGTGGGGTTGGAGGGGGGTGGTCGATGTGCCCTTGTGTGACACACACACGTGCGTGGGGACACGGATGTGCTGGATGCCTGGGCCCCTTCTGGCTGGGGGGTAGCAGGTGTCTGTCCCCTGGGCGTCCCCGCATCCCCTCTGGTGCCACCCCCGGCGCTTCGGGCCGCGGCGGCTCCGGCAGCGAAGGGGTGACAGTGGCGGTGCCAGCGCTGGCACCGGGTGGTGACAGATGGCGGAGGGACGGGGCCGCAGCCGGAATGACAGATGAGGCTGCCACCGCTGCTGCCACTGCCACTGTCACTGCCACTGCTGCTGTCACTCTCACCGCCATGGCACTGTCACCGCCACTGTCAGTGGCATTGTCACCGCGCTGGCACCCTCACCGCTGTGGCATTGTTTCCACTGCCCGCACTGTCGCTGTCCCCACACCGCCATGGCACTGTCGCGACACGGGCACTGTCGCTGTCGCCACCGCTGTCACAGCTCCGTCACCACGGTGGTGACTCAGCTGCTTCTCTCCCTGCTGCCACCACCGCTGTCACTGTCACCCGTGGCGACACGGAGGGAGCAGCAGGGTGAGGGCGCAGGCGGGCAGGGGGAGTCCAGGTCCCCACGACCCCCGTGTCCCCCCATGCCCCACCCGTGTTGCCCCCCCCGGTGTCCTCCCGTGTGTCCCCCCGTGTCCCCGCCCCCCCCCGTGTCCCCCCGTGTCCCCGAGCTCGTCCAGGAGGGGGCGTGTCCCAGGCAGAGGTGGGCGGAGCATCGCGGCCGGTGGGCGGGACCAGGGGGATGGTCTGGGGGCGGGGCCTGGAGGGGGCGGGGCCAGCGCGGCCCTTCCCGCGGCAAAAGTGCGGCGCGCGCCAACTTCGGGCAAAACTTTCCCCGCGCGCCGCCGACACCGGCCCCCCCGGCCCCGCGACCCCCGGACCGCGACCCCCGCCATGCCCCGCCGCGGCTGACACCGCCGCCATGTACTCCCCATACTGCCTGACCCAGGTACGGCGGCGGGCGGGGGGCCGGTAACGGGGGGCGGCCGGTCAGGGAGAGTCTGTAACTGGGGGGGTATCCGGTCCTGGGGGTCCGGTCTCGGCTTTGCTGCGAACGGCTGCGCCGCCCAACATGGGGGGGCGGTGGGAGGGATGGGGTGCGACCCCTCCCCTGTTGTAGGTGCCGGGGCGGGTGGCGGCTCCGCTTCCTCCGCCGGCACCGGCGGCGGGTCCGGTCCGGGGTTGCCGCCGCCTCCGGTCGGTCCCTGCGTCCTGGAGCGGCCTCGGCCGAACCCCCGGTGGTGCCGCGAAGCCCCTTCCCGCGGCGGAGGGAGAAGGGCCGGGGTCGCCAAGAGGGAGCCGGGTTTCAACCTGTGGGATGAAACGCTCGTCTAGGGGGGTTGTTGGGGTGTCGCGGGGGGGGGCGTGGGGAGCGGGGGGAGGGTCGCTGCGAAGTGAACGATATGCGCGTAAGGAGGGGTGACATCGGGTACTGGCTGTGGGCACATCCCGGGGGTTGTGGCACGAGGGTCCCTGTGGGGATTCTGTGGGGGTCCCTGCCCCCCTCCCCGCGCTGTCTCGGGGTCCCACCGTGATCGCAAGGGGCAGCCCGGCCCCCCCTCGCACCGGGCATTGCTGTTCCCCCCCCCCCGCCGTTGCCCTTTTCTCCCGCTTTTCGGGGCGGTTTTGGCGGCCGGTTCTGTCTGGGCCGGCGGCCAGCGGCGCTTCTCGCAGCTTCGGCGCCCGCCCCGCACACGCGTGTGCACGCGCCAGCAACACGCCACTGCACATGCGTGTGCCCCCCGTGCCCGCACACACACACATGCCAGCGTGCACGCCTGTGTACCCTCCCGTGCACACAACAGCACACGCATTGAGCCCTTGTCTGCGCGGGAGGGTGCGCGCGCGTGCGCGCTGGTGTTCACGTATGTGCTGGCCCTACATGTGTGCACAGAATTGCGCTGTGCACGCACTCACACACGTGTGTGCACACACACATCTGCACGGCAGCCTCACGGGCCCGATCCTGAGCGTGCCGAGGCGTGTCTGTGCGTGGGCCCCACATGCGTGTGCTCCCCCCTCCTCGTTCCTTCTCCAGCCGTTTCTGGGAGGTTTTGGGTCGGTGCCACCCCCCGCCCCCCCCCCCCCTGCACCGGCGCAGGGCCAGGATCCGACCGCGGCGCCCAGCGCTGGGCACGGATGGCAGCACGTATAGCAGCACGTGAGGAGCACCGAGAGCAGCAGCTCCTGCACCGGCCCTGTGGCCCACCAGGCAGGGCTGCACCCACCAGTGTCACCCCTGGCCGGTGTGACCACTGACCGGTGTCACCACTGACCGCTGTCACCGCTGGCCGGTGTCAGCAGCCGCAGCTCCTCTCTACGTGCTGTATCCTGCAGCCTCCACTGTCAAATCCCGTGGCTGCTCAAGTGGCACCGGTCCCCGTTGGGCTTCGGCCATCAGTGCTGCAGCTGCTCACTAGGCTGAGGTCCCCCTTGTCCTTACCCACGTTCCTCAGGGTTCCCCCAGGTCCCCCCAGACAAGGGCTCCTGGTGCTGCAGAGCCACCCCCTGCCCCAGGCCAGACCCCAGGGGATCTAGCATCACCGCCACCCTCCCTGTCAGGATGTCACCGTTATTGTCACCAGCTGGGTGACCCCTGGGGTGGAGCTGGGACTGTCCCGGCCCCTATAGCCCTCCCCGGTGTGGGGCGATGGCCACAGGCATGCGTGTGTCACCGCCGTGTGGTATAGGTCTGGGATGTGGCACAGCTCGGTGCTGCGGCAGAGTCCAGTGCCACAGGGTGTCCCTACTCCTGGTTCTGGAACATTCTGCCCCAGAACCCACAGAAGGGTCCAGAGTGGGGGTGGGGCTCACACATATGTAATGGTGGGGATGTGCACATGTATGTAACGGGGTGCAGGTGATGTGGAGAGAAGATGCATATGTGCTCCATGGGCTGGGTGCCCATGTATGTAATTGGTGCACATGTGCCACACGTGCACCATGTGTGCAAGGTGTGTGCAAGCAATGTGCACACGTGGCAATGTGTGTGCAACATGTGTACAATGTGTGTCACATGTGTGCACAGTGCCATGTTGCATCCCTGTGTGCACCACACACATGTGCAAGGTGCAGCACACGCATGTGTGTGGCGTGTGCGAGGGTCCCACACGTGCCCCACGCGGGGCTGCGCCGCCGGCTGATGCAATCGGTGCGGGGGAGGCGCTGCCCCCCCCGCCACGTGCGAGGCGCCCGGGGCCGTGCGAGGCAGGGGCAGGAGACACGCGTGGGCGCTGCGCCGGGGGCTGCGTGTGCGTGGCGTGTGCGGGCCCTGCACACGCATGGTGAAGTGTGTGCGTGTGCTTTGCTGTCCCCCCCCCCCGCACCTCCTGTGTTGCAGCACTGGTGGCTTTGCTGATCCCCCTCCCTGTGTCCCCCCGTGTCCCCCCCGTGTCCCCCCCGTGTCCCCCCCATGTCCCCCAGCCGCGGGGCTTTGCTGGCAGCATCAATAATGGAGGAGCCCTTGGCTGGGCTGGGGGGTCCAGGAGGGCCCTGAATTATTGATGGGCCACAAAAAGCTTTCTTGGACGCAGCAGCGCCGCGAGGCCCCCCCTGGCCTGGCCTGGCAAGAGGCCATGGGTGGGGGGGGGCGGGATGCTCGGGTGGAGTGGGGGGGGGGCAGCCCGCACGCCTGGGTCCACCGGTGCCAAACTGCATCGTCCCCGCACGCTGCAGCACTGCCTCGAGCCACTGCAGTGCGTCCCCCCCACTGGAGCTTGGGACCCTCTGGCCCCCCAGCGTGGCCTGGATGCCTGGGTCCCTGCCCAGACACCTGGGTCCCCTCCTCATCCCTGCTGCATGGGGCAGGGGGTGGCCCTGGACGCCTGGGTTCCCCTCGAGCAGCCCAGATGCCTGGGTCCTCCACGTGGCCACAGGCAGGGGAGCAGGCAGGCAGCTTCTGCTGCACAGCCTGGATGTGTGAGTCCCCCCTGGACACCTGGGTCCCCCCCGAATGCCTGGGTCTCCCTGGATTCCTGAGTTCCCCGCCAGAACAAACCAGCACGTTCTCTCCGAGGCTGCCAGGATGCCTGGGTCCCCCCCAGATGCCTGGGTCCCCCTGGACACCTTGGTCCTGGCAGTTCCTGGTCTGGTGCCGAGGTCCCTCATGGTTGCCCCCCCTTTCTTCAGCCTGGGGGTCCAGGACGCCCCTCGCTCACCTCCCCCTGCTCAGCTTCCCCCCCTGCACGGGAGGGTCTTGGCAGCAGCGTCAGGGGCCGCCGGGGGGATTTTTGGCGGCAATTCCGGCTGTTTCGGGCTGTTTTCTCTCGCGGCGAAGCCGAGGGCCGGGGGGAGCTGGCAGCGGCGTGGGAGGGCGGGCACAGCCGGGGTGGGGGGGCCGAGAAGGGGGGTGGGGGTGGTTTGTGGGGTTTTTTTTGTTGGGTTTTTGTTTTGTTTTGGTTTTTTTTTCGTTTTTTTTCCTCTTTTTTTCCCCTCTTTTCTATTTTTTCTGGGCTTTTCCCTCCCGATTCGGCGCCGCCCCCCCCGCCGCCGCGCTGGCGCTTTGCCGGGCGCTCGCAGCTGCGGACGCGGCGACGTGGCTTCGCCCGAGACTGCGGCTCAATGCGGGGCTGGCGCAGCCAATGGCAGCCGGAGGACCCCAGCGTCTGGGGGGGGACCCCGGCATTCAGGAGGGGACCCCGGCCTCGGGCATGGACCCTGACACCTGGGCAGAACCCCATGGCCAAGCCTCTAGATCCTTCCATGCCAGTCCTGTCGTCCCCACAGAGGGGTGGGAAGGGGACCCAGGCGTTTGGGAGGGGACCCAGGCATCTGGGTGGCACAGGCCTGATCTGGTGGCTCTTTGTCTTCGCCAGGGCTGTGCGGGGGCACCCAGGCGTTTGGGCCAACGACCCCCGTCTCTGCCAGCCCAACCCACCCCAGTGCTCTCCTCGAGGCATGGAGGGGACCCAGGTGTTTGGGAGGGGACCCAGGTATTCAGGAGCCTCCCTGTGCCCATGTGGGTGCTGGTGGACCAGGATGCCTGGGTCCCCCTTGCAGCAGCAGGGAGGGGAAGGGGCTGTAAGCTGGAGGGGGCCCAGGCTCCTTAGTCCCCCCCACCCCTGTGGGCAGCTTGACCGCGAGCGCCATGAGCAGAGCTGTTGTGTGCGAATGGTGACCCCTCGTGCAAATCGTGACCCCTCGTGCGAATCGTGACCCTTGTGCAAGCCCCTGGGGGAGGCAGAAGGTGCCCTCTGCTCCTTCTTCCTGCCCCTGCCAGTGCCGCCATCTCCCATTTTATGAGTTTTCCAAAGCAAAATGGGGCAGGAAGGGGGCGCGGGCTGGCGGTTGATGCTGTGCACGGCCTCCCCCCTCCCTGCTGCGGTTTTGGGGTGAAAGCCGTGTGGTTTGGGGCTGGGGAGGTGCATGGGCACCGATGCGCGGGAGCCTCCACCCGGCCCTGCTGCTGAAACGCCCAATTTTTGGTTTTTTTTCTTCACACAGAGGGAATTAATTATGGAGGGGGGGGGTGGGGGGGAGAATGTTGGCTCGAAGCACCGCATCGGGGATTTGGGGGCAGAAATGGAGGTTTTGGGCTGTTCCGCGCTGGGGCCGCCACGGGGCTGGGGAAAGCAGCCAAAATCCGGGGCCTTCCTCCTCCCGGGGGGTGTCGGGAGGGGCTGGACCCCCGGGATGGGCCCCTCGTGCGAGCGCGGCCCCGGCGTCCTCGCTCGACCCCCTTGCACGGGGAGGCTTTGCACGAGGATTTTGCGCGAGGGATTTGCACGAGGATTTTGCACGGGGGGGCGGTTGCACGAGAAGGGCGTTTGCACGAGAAGGGCGGTCGGGGCTGGTGGCAAGCCCCGGGCACAGCTTTTGGGGGCAGATCGCCGGGTTTTGGCGAAGCTCGCAGGGCGCTGCCCCTACACGGGGCTCGTCCCCGCCGAACCCCCGTGTCGCCCCCACGACCCCCCATGTGTCCCCCCCACCGTGTCCCGGCCCCCCCCGTGTCCCGGCCCCGAACTCCACCGCCCCCCCCGGCCCAGCCAATGGGGCGGCCGCTCCCCCCGCGCGCTGCGCTCCCATTGGCCGCCGCAGCAGCCGGTCCCGGTGCCAAAAGGGGCCGCGGCGGCTCCGCGCGCTCCGCGCCCGGCGGCGGCTGCGGCTCCGGCTGCGGCTCCGCACCGGGACCCCCGCACCGGAGCCCCCGCACCGGCACCCCCCGACAGGCACCCCCCGACAGGCACTCCCCGACAGGCACCGCCAGCACCCCGGGACCCGCGCTGTCCCGGCAGCTGGGACCACCTCCCCCCGGTAACCGGGACCGCCGGGACCGGAGCCACCCCGCAGTGTCCGCCTTCCGGACCCGCCCCCCCCCCTCCATTTTCCCGGTAGTCCCCGTTAACCCTTTCCCCCCCGTTAGCACCCCTCGTCCCCGTCTGTCACTCCCGGTTCTGCCCCGCCGGGGCCCGACTGGCAGCTGCCCACGGCCGGGATGAGCCGCCGCGATGGTACGGACTGGGACAGGACGGGACCAGCGCCTCCGGGAATCGGGGACAGGCGCTGGTGGCACCGGGGATCGCGACGGAGACCGGGATGGGGCCGGGGACCGACGGCAGCAGCGAGCGCAGACAGGGGACGTGGAGCGGCAGCGCTGGCAGCGGGTGGCTGAGACAGCGGGTGGTGTCGGGGACGGGGACTAACGGACACGGGGATAGAGTTCAGTGGCACCAGGGATGGGGAGAGGTACCGTGAGGGCGGCTCGGGGATGTGCCCGGGGCAGCCGAGCCCCGACGGCAGCGGGAGTGTCACCGGGAGCCGGGAGCCGAACGGGCACGGTCTGCAGTGACACCGGGGACGGGGCTGGAACACGGTCTGAGCGGGGACCTGGAGCTGAGCGTGGCCGGGGACAGTGAGGACGGGGACAGGGGCCTGAGCGGTACCTGCGCTGGGGAGCTGGGAGCACCGGGGGGCTGTGGCCGGGACTTGACTTGTCCCCAGGGCAGTTGGGCACCAGGAACCTGGTGTGACCCCCTGTGTTGGGGCTGTCCCAGTCCCCTGGCCCTGCAGGGCTGTTCCCTGTGCTGGTTCCTGTATCCCTGGTCCCCAGCAGTGCCCAGAGCTGGGATGAGCACCCCCGGGGCTGGGACAAGGCAGGACCAGGGACAGTCCCCTGCTCAGGACTGGGCTGTCCCCAGGACCCCTTCTGCAGGCCTGGGGAACCCCTGGGACCCCCATCTCAGGGCTGGGGTGTCCCCAGGACCCCTTGCACAAGATGCTGCCATGCCTGGGGATGCTCCTGCTCTGCTGGATGGGTACACATGCCCCTGGGAGCTCCCACTGCAGGATGGTGGGGGTCACCTGAAAGCTGCTGGGGCTGTGTCCAGCCCGTGGCAGCTGCTCCACTGACGCCTCTCTGCCCCACAGGATGAGTTCCACCCCTTCATCGAGGCACTGCTGCCCCACGTCCGGGCCTTCTCCTACACCTGGTTCAACCTGCAGGCCCGCAAGCGCAAGTACTTCAAGAAGCACGAGAAGCGGATGTCGAAGGAGGAGGAACGTGCCGTCAAGGACGAGCTACTGGGCGAGAAGCCGGAGGTCAAGCAGAAATGGGCCTCGCGCCTCCTGGCCAAGCTGCGCAAGGACATCCGGCCCGAGTGCCGTGAGGACTTCGTGCTCTCCGTCACCGGCAAGAAGGCGCCGTGCTGCGTCCTCTCCAACCCTGACCAGAAGGGCAAGATCCGCCGCATCGACTGCCTGCGCCAGGCTGACAAAGTGTGGCGGCTGGACCTGGTGATGGTCATCCTCTTCAAGGGGGTCCCACTGGAGAGCACCGATGGCGAGCGCCTGGCCAAGGCCCCCCAGTGTGCCAGCCCCGGCCTCTGCGTCCAGCCCCACCACATCGGTGTCACCATCAAGGAGCTTGACCTCTACCTGGCTTATTTCGTCCATGCGCCTGGTGAGTGGGGCTGAGCCCGGGGGGCGGTGGGGGGAGGCTCTCGACTGTGCCCCCCCGGGAGCACCCGTGGAGGGGTCCCACACCAGGGCTGGGTCTGCAGCAGCGCTGGGGCCAGAGCAGCGCTGGTGGGTCTGCCCAGCCACCCCCGGCCCCTCCTTCACCCCACAGCCCTCCCTGGACCCCTCCCCACACCCACCTGGTGTGGCCCCGGCCGGGGGTGCCAGCCCCGCGTGCCTCGCACAAAGCCGCGCCGTGTGCCAAAGCGGGCGCCGCGTGCCAAGCCGTGTGCCGCGGCCGTGCCAGGCTGCTGGGCACCGTGCACGGAGCCGAGCGGGAACCGGGCTCTGCCGGTACCGGGCACCAGCACCAGCCGTGCTCCCAGCTCTGCCAGCACCGCGTGCTGAGCACCAAGCCAAGCTGTGCCCTGGGGCTGGGCTCCCGGCTGCTGCTTGTGCTCTGGCTGGGGCATGGATGTGCCATGGGCCCCGGCCCCTCGTGCCCATGGGGCACTGGCAGCACACATGCGTGTGCACATGGAGCTGGGGGGGGGGAACATGTGTGTTCAGGGGGACACGAGCAGAGCTATGTGTGGGTGCAGGGGAGGTCCCCAGCCCTGATGCCTGCTCCTGTCTTTCCTGACGGGGGAGGTGTGATTCTGAGGGTGGAGTGAGGGATTTTGGGTCACTTTCCCTGTGCATAAGACCAGCTCCCAGGTGCCTTGGGTCCTTGCTGGAGGGTGCCCAGATGCCTGGATCCCTCTTGGGCACTGGGAGTGAAGGAAGGGGCAGTTTGGGGTGTGTATCCTGCCCTCCCCCGCTTCACATCCCCCCTCCCCAGGCCCATGTGGCAAATCTGAGAGGGGGGCCCTGCAGCCCCCCCACTCACCTCCCCTCCTCTGCCCAGCTGTGGGGGATCAAATCCCCAAAGCAGCTCCTGCCCGGCGCCGCCAAAATGGCCCCGGTTGGCACCGTGCCCCCGTGCGCAGCACGAGGCTCCATGCGCGGCCCCGGTCCCCGGCCCCACCGGCATCCCCCCTCGCCCCCCTGCTGGGGGCCCTTTGGCTGCTGCGGGCCGGGGGGGGCGCGGTGCCAACACCCCCCTGCGTAAGATGGCGGCGCCTGTTGGCACCCGAAACGCGCTGCGGCACCGCAGCCCCGCGGCGGGACCCTCAGCGATGGGGACCCCCCCGTGCTAGGGACCCCTCTGCCATTGTGTGCCACGCTCTCTGCGATAGCTCCCCCCCCCCCCGCATTGACAGGTACATCCTGTGTGCCAATACCCTTGCAATAGCTCCCCCTCCCTATTCTGGGGGCCCCCATGCTGGGGTGTGCCAACCTTCCACTGCAGCGCCCCCAGGGCTGCGTTGGTGGTGCCCCCTCCACGCTGCCCCTCATCTGCCCTCTGGGGGGTTGTGCCTGGGTGCAGGGGTATCTTTCCCTGCCAAGAGGGCTCCAGCTCCATGCTGTGTGAGGGGGTCTGTTTGTCTCAATAGGGGCCTGTGGGGGACATCTGGGGCTGCGGGGGGGCCTGTGGGATCAGTGGATCTCTGGGGACCTGGGGTGCAGGTGGAGCTATGTGTTTCCATAGGGCTACGTGGGTTCGGGGGCTTCAGGTGTGTCTGTAGGTCCCCCCCCTGTAGGGGTCTGTCATGGGATCCATGGGGTCTGTGCGGGTGACGCAGTCACTGCTGGCACTGCCCGGACGCCTGGGTCCCCTCCCGGATGCCTGGGTCCGGGGGACGCAGGTGTGGGGGGAGCAGCCCTGCGGGGGAGATCGGGGAGCAGCTGCCTAACAGCATCTGGACCCTTGCTGGGGCTGAGGACGTGGGGACGTTGTGGGGGGGCCAGGGACCTGTAGGGACATGGGGACCTGCTGGGTCCAGGCTGGGGCTTTGGGGGGGAAACTGAGGCATGGAGGAGGGGACTGTGGAATGGGAGTCCTGAGACAGCCCAGGGCCCCAGGCGGCTGGGCCCCTGCGTTGGGGTCTGTGCTGGGTCTGGGGGCTGCAGGAGGGACCCAGGCATCCGGGCGGGTGGTGGTTGTGGGGTGGCACGTGCCTGCCACGCGACCCCCCTGCAGAGGTCATGACCTGGCACGCGCCCTGCTGACCTCTGACCCTGCAGGGTGACACGGCGGGGCCAAAATGGGGGAGGGGACCCATCCTCCTGCCCCTCCTCCCCCTGGATGCCTGGGTCTCCCCAGGACGACGGGGTGAGGGGAGCTCTGGGACCTCGGGGGGGTGTGAGGGTGCTGGGGGGTACCCAGTCATTGGGGGTGGGGGCGCTGGGGGGGTTTGGGACACCCGGACATCTGGAGTGGGGGGTTCTGGGGGGACCCAGGTGTCTGGGGCAGATGGGGGCTGCTGTCGGGGGGGGACCCAGGCATGTGTGGGGGGTGCTGGGGGGGGGACCCAAGCGTCCGGGTGCCCCCCCACTCAGTGCAGACAATGGCTGCTTTGTTGGCGCTGCCCGTTGGCGGGGGGCCAGCGCATTCCTGGCCCCCGGCCCGGCCCCACGGCGGCCCCCAGCCCCCCCGGCCCGGCCCCCTGCCAGCCCTGGCCCCCCCGGCCCCCTGCGGCTGCTGCATCCCCCCATCGCCAGCCAAGGGGCGCTGGACACCTGGGTCCCCTGGGGATTTGGAGCAGGGGCACCAGGATGCCTGCATCCTGTATGGGGCAGGGGGGGGCCTGAATGCCTCGGGGTCTCCCAGAGGGGAGGGGGGGCTGCTGGCACAGCCGAGGTTCTGGCGGACGTTCACCTGGAACGACCCTGCGGGAACAAGGGGCCCTTCAGAGCTGGGACCCGGGCGTCTGGGGCTGCCCCTCCCCCGTGGCAGGGTGGGGACACCGGCATCTAGGCGGGACCCTGATGTCTGGGGGGGGACCCCGGTGTCTGGGCCTGACCCTGTCTCTCCCACAGACTCTGGACAATCCGACAGTTCAAACCCCCAGGGGGATGCGGACATCAAACCACTGCCTAATGGTGAGCCCCCCGTGCCCCCCGCTGTGGTTCCCTGGGCTCCCCCACTGCCACCCCCTGCAGCCCTCCCAGTGCCTCCAGTGCCTCCAGTGCCAGCCCCATGGTGCTTAGTGCTCCCAGAGCCAAGCCAGGTTCCCTGGTGCCATGTCCCCATGTGTCTGTGTCCCCAGTCCCTGTGCCCCACCCCCAAGTGTAGCATCCCCCTCATGTCCCCCGTGTCCCCAGGGCACCTGACCTTCCAGGACTGCTTTGTGACGTCGGGTGTCTGGAACGTGACGGAGCTGGTGAGGGTGTCCCAGAGTAAGTGGGGACATGGGGGAGGGCATGGGGGGTCAGGGGCAAGGGGAGGGAGGGAATGTGGGGGATGTGGCTGTTGTGGCAATGGGGGGAGGTGGGGACACGGAGACATGGGGACATGGGGGTGACTTGGGGGACGGGGGGGTCCCATGTGGGTCCCCCACATCCCCCATGTCCCCCCCAGCCCCTGTGGCGACGGCGTCAGGCCCCAATTTCTCGCTGGCCGACCTGGAGAGCCCAGGGGGCTACTACAACATCAGCCCTGTTGCCCTTGGCCGCCGGCCCCTGGGACCTCCTGCCACCAGGTACCCCAGGACCCCCCTGGGACCCCCCATAACCCCACGGGACCCCCATAACTTCCTGGGATCCCCAAAAAAACCCCATTGCCCCCCCCCCAACCTTCATAACCATTCACTAGGCCCCCTGGGGCACCCCCAGGACCCCTGTAACTCCCTGGGACCCTCCACCAGCCCCTCAACCCCCCCGGGATGCCTTAAACCTCCTCAAACCGGGCACCCTCCAGGATCCCCACTCATCCATGTGTCCCCAGGGGTGCTCTGGTTCATGGGAGGATAACACTGCTGGTGGAGGGGGGGGTGATGCCCCATCCCTGGAGGTGACTCTCCTATCCCTGGAGGTGACACCCTTGTCCCCGCAGTGGCCCGAAGCGCCCCAAGGCACTGGACGAGGGGGACCTGGAGGGTCCTGGGGACGACGTCTTCTACCCTGGGCCAGGGCGGTCCCCAGCCCCCGGCAGCAGCCAGGGGCCCTGGGGGGGGGACGTTGACACCGGTGGGTGACGTGGGGATGACAGGGGATGCAGGGGGGCACAGGGGGCTTCTGGGGTGGATGTGGACGTGGGTGGGTGATGACAGGACATGGGAGGGTCATTGGGGGGTAACGTGGGGTAGGGGACAAAGGGGGGCTGTGGGGAGTGGGGGGCTGCGGAGCACAGGGTGTCAGTGGGGGCTGGGGGGGGTCCCTGAGAGCTGCGGGGACTAGTCCGTGCCAGGAGGCATGGGGGGACACGGGGGTCTGGGAGAAGTCTGGGGGTCCAATGGGGTTCCCCACGGGGCCTTGGGGGTGCTGGGGTCCGGGTGCTCCCCCGACCCCCCCGGCCCCCCCAGGCCCGGCGGCGCTGAAGAAGTCGGGGAAGTTGGATTTCTGCAGCGCCCTGTCGGGGCATGGGGCCGCCCCCCGCATGGCCTTCGGCCACCACCCCCTGCCCGTCCTGGCCGGCGTTCGCCCCGGTGAGACCCCACCCCCCCGGGACCCCCTGGGACCCCCGTCTCCCCTGGGCACCCCCTGCCTTTCCCTGGGACCCCTGCCCTCCTACACTGCCTCACCCTTTGACACCCCCCACCCCCCCCAGCACCTTGGGACCCCCGTTCTGGAGGGGTCGGGGTGATCCCGGGTGCCTGAGTCCCCTCTGGGCAGCGGTGGGTGAACACAGGGTGGCCCTGGGAGGGCGGGAATGAGGGCCAGGACCTGGGCTGGGGGAGGTGTGGTTTGTCCCTGGGCACCTGGGTCTTGTCCCCATCCCTCTCCCCCAAATGCCTGGGTCCCGGGAGCCCTCCGGACCCTGGTCCTGCCACCCCGGATGCCTGGGTCCCGTGGCCGCCTGTGCCGGCGCTGAGGGTCCCTGCAGGCAGCCCGCGGGCCACCGCCTCGGCGCTGCACTTCCCGTCGGGGTCCCTCCTGCCCCAGTCGAGCCCCTACTTCGCCCACCCCACCATCCGCTACCACCACGGGCAGGACTCGCTCAAGGACTTCGTCCAGTTCGTCTGCGCCGACGGCGCCGCCCAGGGCCCCCAGGTGGGACAGGGACAGGGACACTGCGGGGATGGGGACACTGGGGACCAGGGGACACTGCAGGGATGGGGACACTGTAGGGACGGGGGAAGGTTGGGGGCACTGCAGGGATGAGGGGCACAGGTGACAGGGGGACACGGGATGTCAGGACACGGTGACGTGGGACGTGTGGACATGGTGACGCTCTGGGGACCCGGGGGAGCCCCCGGCCCCTCCCCACACGCCCCAGTTCGCTCCCGAGGGACAAGTCTCCGCGGCAACGGGCGCTCGGGGGCGGGGCCTGTATGCAAACGAGGAGGCGGAGCCTGGACAGGATGTCGCTGGAGGCAGGGCCTGTAGGCAAATTAGGGCGGGGAGGCGGGGCCTTCGCGGGGCAACACCCAGGGGGTGTAACCCAATGCAAAGGGAGGTAGGAGGCGGAGCCTGTATGCAAACGAGGCAGCAGAGGCGGTGCCAGACTGCACAGAGGTGGGGCTGTATGCAAATACGGGCGCAGGGGCGGGACCGGCATGCAAATAAGGCACAGAGGAGGAGCCTGTATGCAAATAAGCACTGTCAGCCACGCTGGCTGCTGCAGAGGGGCCAGGAGGGGATTGATGGGGACGCTGAGGACCCCCTCGGAGACCCTCCCCCTCAGCCCTGCGGACCCCCACCCTCTGCCAGTGCCTGTGTGAGCCCCCCCCCGGATTCACTGTCCCCTGTGTCCCCTGGTGCCACCTGTGCCACTGCCCCCCTGCCCCGGTGCCACTGTGCCCCCTGCCCCGGGGGTCCCGGGTGCCCGTCACTGTGTTCTCGTTGCAGCCGTGCGGGGCACAGGGCCGGGCCGGGGGGGCTGCAGGGGCCCCCCTGGCCCGGCCCTTGCCCCTGCCCCCGCCGGAGCCCAAAGCCCCCAGCGGCCCCCCGGGCGGAGCGCCCGCCGCACCCCGTAAGTCCCCGGCACCTGCGCCCCACTGTGCCCCACTGCACCCCACTGCACCCGCAGCCGGGACCTGGCCCGTGGGGGCAGGGATGGGTGTGGAAATCAGGAAGAGGGTGGAGGGGAGTCCACAGCAGTGTGGTGCAAAAAGGGTCAGGGATGCACAACAGTGGGGTGCAGTGGAGTGAAGCAGTGGGGTGCAGGGGTGCAGTGGTGGGTTGCAGTGGGGTGCAGCAGTGGGGTGCAAGGGGGCACAGTGGGGTGCAGAAGTTGGGTGCAGGGGTGCACAGTGGGGTGCAAGGGTGCACAGTGGGGTGCAGGGATGCAGCAGTCGGGTGCAGTGGGGTGCAGCATTGGGGTGAAGCAGGGAGTGAAGGGGTGCACAGTGGGGTGCAGTGGGGTGAAGCA
Source organism: Apus apus (assembly GCF_020740795.1). Taxonomy (NCBI): domain Eukaryota; kingdom Metazoa; phylum Chordata; class Aves; order Apodiformes; family Apodidae; genus Apus; species Apus apus. The sequence goes on along the minus strand of NC_067307.1, from coordinate 4,176,798 downwards.
GTGGTTGCAGAAGGGTGCAGCAGTGGGGTGCAGGGGGTGAAGCAGTGGTTGCAGTGAGGTGCAGGGTGCAGGTGCTGGGCAGGGACCTCGGTGGCCAGTGGCAGCAGTGGCCTTGGGGTGACCCAGCAGTGGCACAGGTTGGCACCGGTGACATGGGTGGCTCCAAGGTGACCCCAGGGTGGGGGGGTTGGCAGCAGGTGACAGGGGATGGCGGGGCTGAGATGTGGGGATGACACATGGTGACAGGGTGGCCCAGCCCGGCCCGGCTGCCCGTGCATCATCACCTTCTCCGCATCGTCATTGCTGTCACCGTCCCTCGTCACCGTCCCCCGACCCTGGGCACGTCCACTCCGTCCCTGCTGGCGCCTCATCCACCCCATTTTCAGTTCTTCTTATCCCTTCTCCATTTTTTTTCCCTTTTTTTACTCCATTTTCAGCGGGAAGATGGTCAGGGAGGGGGGAGGGTCCTTGTGCTGCTAGGGGTCCAGAGCCCAGACAGCTGGGTCCCCGGCTTGGGGGAGAGCTCCCAAATCAGTTTTCCTTCTGTCTCCATCACGGGGGGGGGGGGGGGCAGAGCACCGGGCGGGGGGGGGGGTGGTCCCTACAGGTAAGTTTTGAGGGAGGGTGCCATGGGAGGGGAGGGTGTCATGGCACTGTGCAACCTGCACAGGGACCCCAGGGTGTGGGGGTGCAGTGGGGGTGCACACATGAGTGTGTGTGGTCCTGGATGCACATGCGTGTGATTGTGCATGCATGGTCTTTCACACGTGTGTGCAGCCAACCCTCCCCCAGCTCCTCGCACCCAGAGAGTGGGGCACGTCCCCCCTGGCTCCGTGAACATGCGGGTGCTTTTGCACAGTCACGGCAACGCCGGGGCCTCTGCACACCAGCAGCACACAGCGTGTGTCACACCAGTGCTGGGTGACACGCCTGGTCCGGGTGACACGCTGGTGCCACGCGCGGTGGGCGCGGGGCAGGCCGGGCTGAGCCCCCTCTCCCCGCAGCATTCGCAGCGTCAGGCGCCGCCGCTGCCCCCCGCCTTGTCGGCCTCGGACCCCGCGACAGCAACTTTCTGACCCTCCCCCAGCAGCAGGTAGGGACCCCCCTCTCCCCAGATGCCTGGGTCACCCCCTGGACTCCTGGGTCTCCTGCATGCCCGGTTCCCCCCCACACTCTTGGGTCCTCTGCCGGGGAACACCCAAACACTTGGGTCCTCACCTGCCCGTCACTCCCATCTTGGGCTAATTAGGTGGTTAATGAGCCTCCCCCCGTGCCCCGCCCCTGCTGCCAAACTGGGGGGACTGCCCCCCCACCGTGTCTGGTTGCCCGGGGCAATGAGACATGATGTCATCGCTAGGCGTGAAGGGGAACAATGGTGGGTGTGGCCTTGCCCTCGGCGTTGCCATGGCAACCCTCACCCCCCCCACCACCCCCCCCTTGCTGCTGCACCATCGTGGCACCGCGGGCTGGGGGTCGCGACCCCCAGCAGGGCGTCCCATTGGCCCCCAGCGCCGTGGCACGACGCCCGATTGGCTGCCTGCCCCGTGGCGCCGGCCCCGGATTGGCTGGCGCTGGAGCAGGCTGTGGCGCCGGCGCGGAGCCAATGGGCCGGGGGGGGGGGGGGGGGGCAGGGCTGGTGGCCAATGGGGGGCCTCGGTGGGCCAGCCAGGCGGTACCTGATTGGCTGGCACCCGCAGGCAGGAGGGGGAGGAGCCAGCAGCCGATTGGCTGGCACCATCCAGCCTTGGCAGGCTGCGGGCGCTGCGGCGGGCAGGCCTGCCCTGATTGGCCAGTGCCAGTGGTGCGGTGGCTGGGCAGCCAATGGGGTGTCAGCGCCGCACCCAGCCTGGCACGCGGGAGAGGGCGGGGCACCTGGGCGCCTGGGTTCCCCCCCGGATGCCTGGGTCCCCCCCAGATCCTGGGCCCGCCATGTGCTGGGTGTTGAGGGTGGGGGCTCCTCCCGGACGCCTGGGTCCCCCTATGCCGTGGGTGGGTCCGAGCCCCCTTTGACCCCTCCCCCAGCCCCGGGGAGCACTGGAGGGGGTTGTGGGGGAAGGTCTGGGGGGTCTTTCTCCCCCCTCACTGACCCCCGTCTCTCTCCAGTCCTGGTTCCTCTGACGCTGCCCCCGGACGAGGAGAAACCGCCCGGAAAAAGGAGAAAAAAAGAAAAAAAAGAAAAAAAAAAAGCTGCAGCCCCCCTGGCCCCCCCCCCCGCCACCGTCCGCCCCCGGGGGGGCCCCATACCCCACTCCCCCCCGACGTGGATGAGGGTTCGGCCTCTCTGATGTGTCCCCCCACTCCCCCAACCCCCGGCACAGACAGGGTCACCCTGGACCCCCTGGGGGTGTTTGGGCCCCCCCGCCCCAGCCGCAATCTGGGGGGGGGGAACACGAGGCCCCTGGGGGGTGGGGTCACACGCGTGTGCGCTCACACCACCCCGCGCGCGACACGTCTGCGTCCCCTGCACCGCGTGGTCACGCCGCACACGCGTCCGTACCCCCCACCATGCACACTCTCACACGTGTGCACCCCCGCACACGCGTGTGCCTCGGTCACCAGCACTTGCACACGCACTGCACACGCGTGTGCCGGGGGGCCCCCTTGCTGCAGGCCAGCGAGTGGGGCTGGGGGGGCCTGAAACACCCTGAATCCCCCAAAACACCCCCTGCCCCCCTTCTCCCCCCTGGCTTTTGGGGTCCACCTGACCCTCCCCCCCAGCTCGTTTTTTTAATTAAGTGCAATTACCCCCGGGCGAGGCCCCCCTTCCCCCCTTTGGGGTCAAACTCCCGTGTTTTGGGGTCCAACCCCACTTGGGGTCAAACCCCTTCACCCCCCCCCCCCCCCGGGTTTGGGGTCAAACCCCCCCGTTTTGGGTCACACCCCCCCATCTGGGGCTGATCCCCCTTTTGGGGTTAAACTACCCCCTTTTTGGTCCAACCTCCCAATTTGGGGTTGAACCACCCTATTGTGGTCTCCTCCCTCCCCCTGGGGTTAAACCCCCATTTGATGCACCCACCAGGGTTAACACCACCCCCCCTTTGGGGTCAAACTTCCCATTTGGGGGTCAAACGCCCCCTTTTTGGGTCCCCTCCCAGCTCTCCAAGTGCTTTTTTTGGGGGAACCCCCCAATTCTCCCTGATTTTGCCCATTGGGGTCTCCCCTCCTGCCCCTTCCCCAGCAATTTTGTGTTTTTTATTATCGTTTTTGGGTAGTTTTGCTCCGTTCCCGCGTTCCGGGGGTCACTTGGGGCCCCAATTCCCGACATGGAGCCCACGGCTGAGGGGAGGGGCAGCTGGCGGGGGGGGACAGGATTTGGGGGCATTTTGCTCATTTTGGGGTTTTTCTGCACCTTTGGCTGATTTCGGTGTCAGGGGAATGGGATGGGCCCCCCCCCCCCAGGGCAGTTTGGGGGGTCCACACACACTCCCCCCCCTCCCCAGCTCCCAGATTTTGGGGTCAGATGGACCAAAACTGCATTTGCCTTAGACACCCCCCCCCGCCCCCCACGTGCCTTCCCCCACCAATGGGCTCCCCAGAATGGGGACAATCATTAGGGCCCCTGTTTTGGGGATTCCCACTCTGGGGTGAAATCCCTCTTTGTGGCCCCTACCCCCGGGTTTTTGGGACACCCCCTCCCTCTCCTGGAACCCCCACCAGCAGTGCCCCCCAAGAAACAAGCCCTCCCATACCCCCAATTTTTGGGTTCCCCCCAATTTGGGGCCCCCGTTGGGGCCCCACACCAGCAATGGGGCCCTAAACATTTGGGGACCCCCCACCAGCAATGGGCCCCTCCCCGGGCAGTGGGAAAGCCCCCCCGGCCCCCCAATTCCGGGTACCCTGACTTCGGGAACCCCCCCCAAGCCCTGGGTGGGGTGGTGCGATGTTGGGGGGCCGTCGCTCGCGGACCCCCCTCCCCCCCCACACCAGCGTTGCACATTTGGGGACCCCCCCAGGTCGCCCCTCACCCCCGCACGTGGTAGTGACGTCATTTCCCTTTGGGGTGGGTCGGCCCCTCCCCCCAGACCGAGGAGAAAAGGAAGAAAAAACAACCCAAAAGGCGCCGCCCGCGAGCGGGAAGGAGGAAAACCCGCGGATAAAGGGGCAAAAAGGAAAAAAAAAAAAAGGAAATAAAGTGTCGTACCCGCCGCGACCCGCCTGGACCTGCGGGGGGGTGTGGGGGTGGGCACGGGGGGGCTCCATCCGCGGATGGTCCCCGCGGCAACAGGGTCCCTGTAGCAACGGGGCGCCGCGGTGACGGGCTCCCCACGAGCCTGCCCCCCTTCCGGGGGCGAGGGGGGTCCCGTCCCGGGGAGGGCAGCGCAGCCCCCTCCCGGAACGGACTGGGGAGTCGCGGGGGTCGCGGACACTCCGGGGGCTGCCCCAAAACGGCCCATTTCCCCCCATTCTGCCCCAGGTGTGGGGCGGGAGGGACCCAGGTGTCCGGGCCCCTCCCCCGCCGCCCTGAGGGGCAAAGGGCGGTGCCCACCCCCTCCCCCCCCCGGAGGGACCCGCAAGCCCCTTCCCCCGGCCACACACCGGGCCTCGCTGCCCCTCCCGGAGCTGGAAAGGAATTGGGTGTCCGGGACCCCCCGACCCCCGGCGTGCGGGACCCGCCCGGTGAGACGCGGAACTGGGCAAACTGGTGGGACTGGGTCGCGCCGGACACCTGGGTCCCTCCGAGATCTAGGGGGGCCGGGGGTTCCCAGCCCCCTGGGTGCCCCTGGAATGTGGGGTAGCGGCCCCCATCCCCCTTCCACCAAGGGACCCCGGCGTCCGGCTGTCCCCCCACCCCCCGCTGCACGTGGCCTCCTTGGAAAACGCGGCGGGGGGGCCCACCCGGACATTCGGGTCCCCAAGGGTTCGGGGCGGGGGAGGCGCTCCCGCCCGCCGGGGTCCCGCATTAGCACACGTGGTGGCAGCTTGAGCGGATTTGGGGCATATTGGGGATTTCCGGCTGCGCCCGGGGCTGATCCCCCCCTGCCCCCCCAAAGCGTCCAGTGCCTGGCCCGGCCCCCCCCCCGGCCCCGTGTCACCGCGAGGCGTCAGGTGACGGCGGGGCCGGGGGGGCCGCGGGCGGCGCGACCCCACTTCCCCTTTTGGGCCCATAAAGCGCCAGAGGGGACGCGGGAGGGGCCACGGGAGGGGCACGAAGGTAAGTGGCCTCCGGCCTGCTGGGGGGATCGGACCTGACACCTGGGGGTCCCTTTCATACTGGGGGGCCAGGCTGCGCCGAACGCCTGGGTCCCCATTCTGCCCCGGGGAGGGGGGTGGTGCTGTGACCCCAGGACGCCAGGGTCCCATGGGTGGGTGTCAGGACCCTCCGGACACTTGGGTCCCATGGGCACTGTCTGCAGATGCTGGTGCTGCTGTGGGTGACAGTGACAGTGGCGGCGGTGGCTGGGGAGAGCCATGAGGCAGCTGTGCAGTTCCTGGCAGTAGGTGACTGGGGGGGGGTCCCCGACCCCCCTTTCACCACCCCCCGCGAGATGTCCACAGCGACAGCCATGGGACGTGCGGCCACCGACCTCGGCGCTGACTTTGTCCTCGCCCTCGGGGACAACTTCTACTATGAGGGGGTGCAGGATGAGTGGGACTCCCGCTTCCAGGTACATCCCCACCTCTCCGGGGTAGAGGCACCCCGAAATGTGGGGAGGGAAAGGGGCGGACAAGGGGGCATCTCTGGCAGGGGCTGTGGTGGGGAAGGGATCCCAAAATCTGTACAGGGGAGCTCTTACCTCAGGGGTGGTGGGTCTCAGGGGATCCCTGATACCTCTTTGAGGGAATCCTGACTGTCCCAGGGTGGGGTGGGGCGCCAGGCTGGGCGCAGTGTCCCCACATGTCCCCATCCCATATCTCTTTCTGTCTCCCTTCATCCTGTCTCCCTGTGCCTGCCCCCCAGGAGACGTTCGAGCAGGTGTTCACAGCCCCAGGGCTGCGGCAGCTGCCCTGGTTCGTGCTGGCTGGGAACCACGACCACGCTGGGAATGTCACCGCGCAGCTGGCCTACAGCCACCACTCCCCCCGATGGTAGGAACCCCGCGGTGGACCGGACCCCCGAGCAGCTGCTGTCCCCTGCTATGGCCACCTGCCCATCTTCCCCAGGCTGTCCCCAAGTACCCCCAGGATGTCCCCATGGTGTCCCCCGGGCCCCTGTGTCCTGTGATCACTCCCTGCACTACTGCAGCCTGTGCATGCTGCTGACGTGTTCCCAGGCTGTCCCCAGGTCTTCCTGGGGTGTCTCCATGATGTCCCCAAGCCTCTCACGTCCTGCAGGCACTTCCCGCACTACTACTACAGTCTGCGGCTCTCCCTGCCGGGCACCAACGCCTCGGCCCGGCTGCTGGTGCTGGACACGGTGCAGCTCTGTGGCGGCGTGGACGACTTCGGGGTGGGGGGAGCCCCCCGTGGCCCCCGGGATGCAGCGGCGGCGGCAGCACAGCTGGCCTGGCTGCGGGGGCGTCTGGCGGCCGCGCGCCACGACCGCTACGTGCTGGTGTCCGGGCACTACCCGGTGTGGTCGGTGGCCGAGCACGGTCCCACCGCCTGCCTGGTGCGGCTGCTGCAGCCGCTGCTGCGGCGCCACCGCGTCACCGCCTACCTCTGCGGCCACGACCACAACCTGCAGGTGAGTATGGGGAGCCCCACCCCCCCGATGGCACCCCCGTGGCCATGGATCCCCCAAACCTGACACAGGACCCTGGTGTCTGGGAGCACCCCCAATGGGACCTCAGACCCCTCCCATGGGACTCTGGCATTGAGGGGACCCTCTAGACCCCCTCGCTGGACCCCTATGTCCAGGGACACCCCCCAAACCTGACAAGGGACCCCCATCTCTTGGGATACTGCTCTGACTTGGGGCACCCCCCCTGGGACCCTGGCATCAAGGGGACCCCCCCCTAACCCTGAGGCATCACTGTCACTTTGACACCACTCCCCCCCCTACCCCCCTGGCCCCAGTTCCTGGAGCAGAGAGTGGGCAGGGACCCAGACATCGGAGGGGGGGGACCCAGGCATACAACCCCCTGACCCTCCCTCCATCTTTGTCCCCCAGTTCCTGGAGGAGGGAGGGGTGGGCTACGTGGTGAGTGGTGCTGGCAACTTCATGGAGGAGACGCAGCGCCACAGGGGGGCCGTGCCCCCTGGCTCCCTCCGCTTCTTCTTCGGGGCGCCCACATCCCCCGGTGGCTTCGCCCACCTGCGCCTGGATGCCCACGCGGCCACTGTCACCTTCCTGGAGGCCACTGGCCGCGTCCTCTACCGCGTGGCCCTGCCCCCCCGTGACCTGTGACCCCTCCCGAGACCCCTGCGGCACCGGGACCTGAAGGACCCCAGGGTAGCGGGCGATACGCAGGGGCACCCAGGGGGTGCTGGGCTCCCCATCACGGACCCCTGGTGTGCCCAGGACCAGCCAGCAGGACTCCCCTGGGTTCTGGGGGACCCAGTGGGGGCACAGAGTGGGGACCCCCTGTGACCTGTGGGAAACAGGAGGAGACCCCCACATGATCCCCGACCTCAGGGACACAGGGCGGGACCCCCGTGACCCCGACCCCGGGGACCGCCCAGGCGCTGCGGGCGCCTCTAGCCCGAATTCCCCCCCCCAATAAAGGGCTTCGGAGAGGGATGCTGAGGAGTCCGGTGGCCCCAAAACCGCCGCGTTTCGCCTCAAACCGCGGGGAGGGGGCGGGGCAACCCTCCGGTCACATCCCCATCGCTGATTGGCTGGGGCTGGGCGCCCATCGCCCAATGGGCGCAGGGACGGGCGGAAGAGGCGTCGGGTGGGCCCAGGCCGCTTCCGGCCGACGACGGCGGAAGCGCCGGTCGCCGGGGAAAACGCGGCGGGAGCGCGGCGGGACTGGGCGGCAGGTGGGACAGAGTCTGGGGGAGCCTTGAGGGTTTTGAGGGGTCCCGGAGGGTGCGGGGAGCATTTCGAGGCGTGCGGGGGCTGGGAAGGCGGGGCCCACGGGCATCCCGGGGGGCCGGAGGGTGCGGGGCGGTCGCAGGGCTGGGGGCCGGGCTCGCTTCGTCGTGACCCATTGCGGGTCGGGGCCGCTTCCGCTGCGGCTCCTGGGCGTCGGGCCCCGGGGGAGGGGGTGCTGAGTTCCCCTGGCCCGTCACCCGGCCCGCCGTGGTTCCCGCAGCCATGGGGCGCCGTAAGTCCAAGCGGAAACCGCCGCCCAAAAAGAAGATGACGGGGACACTGGAGACACAGTTCACTTGCCCCTTCTGCAACCACGAGAAGTCCTGCGACGTCAAAATGTGAGCGGGGGATGGGGGGGGAACTGCTGGGAGGGGGCTACAGCCCGGGAGGGGAGAACTGCCATGGGTCACCTGTTACAACCTGTGCCCTGCTGCCCCCAGGGATCGTGCCCGCAACACGGGGGTGATCTCCTGCACCGTCTGCCTGGAGGAGTTCCAAACACCCATCACCTGTATCCTTATTGGAACATCCTTGTCCACCTCCGATCCCCCGGACTCCCCCCTCTGCCACCCTGTTAGCACCTTAACTTCCCCCCCCACCCAAGACCTGTCAGAGCCTGTGGACGTCTACAGCGACTGGATCGACGCCTGTGAAGCTGCCAACCAGTAGTGGCCGAGGCAGCCCCTGCCCACGGCACAGCCCCAGGCCCTGGGGTGGGGGGGACCCAGCCCCCAGGGGAGGGCCCCAGACCCTGGGGGGGGGTGGTCGTGTCCCTGCCCCTGGCCCAAGGTGGGGGTCACAGCCCCACCACCCCTTCATGGCATTTTGTTAGTGTTTTCTTTACTTAATGTTTTCTACCTTTTTGTCTCCGGACACTGGGGCTCCAGCTCACATGGGGACCCAGGACATGCCTCCCACCCCGGGGAGGGGACCCCCACTCTTGAGGTGGGTCTGGGGAGAAGGCTCACCGAGCCCCACTGGGACTTGTTCCCGTCCCAGTGGTGAGGTCTGTGCCAGGGTGGGGCTGCCAGGACATGGGGAGGGGGATGCATTTGGGCTGAGCTGCCCTTGAATAAACACCCTTGTGGGGCTGGACCAGAGCTCTGTGTCCTTGTCACTGGTGGCACGGAGACATGTGGGGTCTGTGGGGATATGTGAAACAGCCCCATGGGGCCTGGGGGAATGGTCAAGCCCCCAGCAGGCCAGGAAATGCTGAGGCCCTAATGAGGATCAGCAGCCTTAATGAATCTCTTCTGGTTTCACAGCTACCCTGGGACACATTGTGACCCTTGGCCACCACCTCCTACACCCAGAGACCCTGTTACCCCCTAGGGGCCTCTTTAGGGTTGGCTTAGTTGTCGTGTTCCTGCAGGGTAGGGGGCAGGGGATGCGGTGCAGCATTTCAGGGGCTCTGTGGGGTTCACCCTGGGCTTGGCGCTGCCCTGACATGGGGACTCTGGATGTCCAGGACCATCCTTGTTCCCTTTATGGCGCCCTCAGGATGTCTGGCTGCTGAAATGTCATCTCTGTACCACTGTGTGTGTGTCCCCATCCTCCCATTCTCCATGCTTCCCTATGTCTTGGTGTCCCTCTGCCCCTGTTCCCTTTAATGTCCTACTGTCCTTCTGTGTGCTGTAGTGGCCACATGTCCTGTCCCATTTCCATGTGGTGTTGTCCCTCCCCCACACCTCGTTCTGTCCCCCCATCCCTGTGTCCCCCTGGCCCTGCGCTGTCCCCCGTTGTCCCCGGGCCAGTCCCCATGGAGGCGACAGGTTTGCATGTGGGTTTTATTGTGCCTCGGTGGCTTCACACGGGGGCAGGGGGAGGGCCATGGTGGGGCTGGGACCCCTAGCCAAGCCCCCCCAGGCTGAGCCCCCCGGCCGAGCTGGCCCCGCGGGGCCATGGGCACGGTGAGGCCGGTGCGGTGCGGCCCCGCGCGGGGCAGGGCAGTGCGGTGGCAAGCGGCCGCGGGCCGGCGGCTACTGGGAGTTGTAGAGGCCGTCGAGGCCGTCCTGGCCCAGCAGGTCGGGGCCGCCGCAGTACTTGGGGTCGTAGACCTGGCGCGGGAGCCCGTAGACTGTCATTCCCTGCTGTGAGGCACCCTTGTTGCTGCCCATCTGCAGCCCGATGGTCATTGTGTCGCAGTGCTCCATGCCCAGCGATGGCTCAAAGATCTGGCGCTTTGTCCCCGGTGCCGTCATCCCCGCCTAGGCAGGGGCAGCGCTGGGGATGTTGGCCTTGGGCTCCCCGAGAGAGGCTGAGGGGATCCCCAGTCTCCCAGGTCTCCCTCAGCCTCCTCAGGGGACATTTCAGGATGTCAGGGCCCTGGGGATGCCCCATCCTCCCCCCTGCTGCCTGTGGGGTCTCCATGACCATACCCCCCCCAGAAGAAATGTCCCCAAGTCCCTTTATCTGCCTGACCCAGGATACTGGGGTCCTCCAGGGACATCAGCATCCCTGTGTCCCCATACCTGGCTGGCCCAGCACAATGACGTCCCCAAGGGGATGGCAGTGCCCATGTTCCACCCCTCTGCCCTCCTGCTGGCACCCCTAATGCTCCTGGGGACAGTGTCCCTGTGTCCCCACCTGGCTGGCACCCTTGTTGGTGCCCATCTGGAGACTGATGGTAGCCTGGTCCAGGGGATGGTCTGTCTCCAGCTTGGGGTCATAGAGATGCCGCCGCGTCCCGTACGCTGTCATGCCCTGCTGGCTGGCGAACTTGTTGGTGCCCATCTGGGGACAGGGGAGAGGGGGGGTCATGGGGAGGGATGGGGACAGTGTTCCTGATGGCACTCACTGGCCCCAAGACACTGGAACCGCCTCTGCCTGCTCCTCCCTGTCCTCATGCCCCCCCCCCCCCCGTGTGTCCCTGTGGCACCTGGAGGCCGATGATGTTCCTGCCCTCGCGCAGCTTCTCAGGGTGGAAGCGCCGCTGCTGCTTCTCTGCATACTTCACCCCCAGCCCCACGTTGTTCCCCTTCGTCTTGGCCTGCGTGAGAACCCGGGGCTCAGGAAACGCACAGGACCTCACCCCACTGGAGCACCCAGACCCACATTTATCCCAAGTTCCCCTGGGACTGTCCCAAAACTCCCTTGGGTTCCATCCTTTTTAGGCCTCCCCTGAGACCCCAAATACTCCCCAGAGCTCCCTCAAGCCTCCAGCTTTGCCACGTTTGGCCCCTGCCACCCAGCAGGTAAGGGGATGGAATGGACCCATACATGGGTGGTGTCCTCCCAATGGGACATAGGGAGCTCCCGGGAACACCCAGTCTGCCCCCAAGGACCCCATCCCACCCCAGTGGGGTCACCTGGCTGGCAAGGGCGATGAGGGTGGACTGGACCTGCGTGTGGTTGGTGTTCTCGAAGAGGTCGTTGGCCTCGAAGATGTCGTGGGGCTTCACCCCGTAGCGTGTGATGGCCCGCAGGAAGTTCCCAATGTTCTCCAGCTGCACACAGGTGAGCTCAGAGCCCGGACCCACAACCCAACCCCCCTGCCATCCCCTAAGCACCCCCGTGGCCACACCCCCTCGGACCCCCCCCCCGTCAGAGCCCCCCCTCACCTTGTGCCAGTTCTGGACAGGTTCATTCACCTTCTGCACGGAGCCGGGCTGCAGCTTGTTGATGAGCCTGGGGTGGGGGGGGGTCAGGGCAAGAGTCACGGTCAGGGTCAGAGCAGGGGTCAGCCCTCACTGGTCAGGGTCAGCCCAGCTGAGGGCAGCGGGAGCAAGGGTTGGGGTCAAGGTTGGGCTGAGTTCCTAGAGGATGACCCCAGACACGAGCCAGGGTCAGGGGTCATGGTGGACCACACTCCCAAGGGACAGCCTGGTCCCCAGGCCAGGGTCAGGGTCAGGGGTCGTACTCGCAGAGGATGACGCCGTCCTTGAGGCCATCCATGAAGCTGTCCCCAATGCGGCGGCCAGTGGTCCCCTCGATCCAGGCACGCAGCTCCCGCTCCCGCTGCGGGTCGTACTTCTGCGCCAGCTGGGGACGGGGATGGGGGACACCGTCAGGGGGGCACAGGGGACACTATCAGCAGGATGGGGGGACTTGGGGGCACCACTGGGGGGATCCATTGGACACTGTCAGGAAGGTGCTGTCAGGTGGGAGGATGGGGGAAGGGACAGGGGGCCTGGCAGGGGTCAGATGGGAGGAAAGAGGGTCAGGTCGAGGGTGACAAATGAGCTCAGCCCCCCCCCCCTCCAGCCCCTCACCACGGTAGGGGCAGGACAGCGCCGGACCCCTAGGTCTCCCCAGTGCCTGGAGGTGGGTAGGGAGGTGTGTGGGGGTTGTTTTGGGTGCGGGGGGTCATCTACCTCTGCAAAGCAGGGAGGACTCAGGCGTCCGGGCCCCCCACCTGCCCCGCCCCCCCCGGAGGACCCAGGCGTCCGGGCCCGCCGAACCTTTGCCCATATATAGCCCCGGGCCGCGGCCGCCCGCCCGCCGCGCTCCGACGCCTTATAAGGGCTCGCGGCGGGGCCGGGGGCGGCGGGGCCCCCCCGGGCCACCCAGGTCCCCCCGGATTAACCCTTCCCTCGCCGCTACCCGCAGCCGTCAGCGTCCGGAGGGACGGGGCGGCCCCGACTCCCCACTCCCCCCGGTGGGGGGAAACTGAGGCACCGCCGGGGGGAACCCAGGCGTCCCCGGATAACGCCCCCGTCTCGGTTCCGGGGGGGATCCAGGCGTCCGGGTGCCGCCCCCCGTCCCGGTTTCCGAGGGGACCCAGGCGTCTGGGTGCCGCCCCCCCCAAGTCTCGGAGGAGACCCAGGCGTCCGGGGCAGCACCAGGGACAGCGCCAGGTCCTGCCCCCGCCCCCCGCCCGCTCCGGCCGGGTCCTGCCCCCGCCCTTGTGGTCCGGGCCACCGGGGCCTGAACCTCCCGTCCGGTCCAGCAAGGTCCCGTCCCCAGCCCCCCGGTCCGGTCCGGTCTGAGTTTGCTCTGTAGCCCGGTGCGGTTCGGCGGGTTCTGTCCTCCGTCCCGGGGCGGGGGGCTGTCGGTCCTGCCCTGTCCTGTTCGGTTCCGTTTTCCCCGGCCCGGTCCTGCCCCGTTCGGTTCTGTTTCCCCCGGTTCGGTTTGATTTTTTTCCGCCCACCTTATTCTTCACCTCGGCCGACAGCCCGTAGGCCGGCCCGCGGTTGAAGTGTGCGTTGGACATGGGCAGGGTGCAGGGGTTCGGGTCGGTCGTGTCGGGTGGGTTCCTCCCGTCCGGGTCGGTCCCGGTTCGGCTCGTCTGGGCCCCTGTCGGGTCCGGTCGGTCCCGGCGGGTCGGATCGGGTCGGTCCCTCCTGGATCGCTCGCCGCGCTCCCGAACCGGCGCCGCCGCCACTTTTAAAAGTCGGCGGAGGGCGCAGAGCCCCCCCGGGCCGGGGCCGTCGCCAACCAATCCCCGCCACCCGCCGAGTTGATGTCACCGCGGGGCGGGTGGTGGCGTCATTTTTTCCACATTTAGTGGGGGGATTCCGGGGGGGGGACAGGGGAGCCCCATGCCGCCCCCCATCCTCTCAGCTCCCCTTCATCCCTTCCCTGTCTTCCCCTATCTCCCGCCCTTCTCTCATCCCCGACCTCCCCCTCCCTCTGCCCGTTCTTGTTCCTCTCTCCCTCCCTCCTGTCCCTTTGTCCATCCCTCTACCCCCCTGACCCCTCCCGTCTGACCCTCTTGTCCTTCTGTCCATTCCTCCTGTCCCTCTGCCTTCCCCTGAGTCCCTTTCTTCTTCCCGCTACCCCCGCTGTCCTTCCCCCAGACGCCTGAGTCCCCCCAGTCCCGGGGTGAGTGATGGGGGAGGGGCGGTCCGGACGCCCGGGTCCTCTCGGTGCCGTCAGCGGATCGGACTCCGCCGGCCCGGGGGGGGAGGGGCAGCTCGTCACGGGCGGGGAATGCGGCACCCCCCCCTTCCCCGGGACCGCGGTCCGGGGGACCCAGGCGTCCGGGTCCTGCCTCCGCCGCCCCGCGGGGACCCGGCCTGGGTGGGAGGGGGTGTCGCTGTCCCGCCTCGTCGGAAGGCAGCGCTCGGGGCCCGTCGGGAGACCCAGGCGTCTCTGGGGAGACGCAGGTATCCGGGGGGGACACCCAGGGGTCCGGGGCGCTCCCTCCCCACCCTGCCCGGAGCTGCCGTTCCCATTCAGCGCAGCCGCTGCATCTCTGACGTCACAATGTCCCGTGTGACGTCACCGGCAGCCCCGGGCTCTGGCACCGCCGCTCTGCCCCAGTCCTGACGTAATCGCGTGCCTGCGGCTCTGACGTCACCGGGTAACCCCGGCTCGGAGCTCACCCGAGGGGCCCGTTCTGACGTCACGGGGAACCCCTTCGAGCCCCACCCCCCGAGCCGCCCGGGCTCCGCCCCCAGGCTGGATGCGAGCAGGGATTGGCTGCGCCGCAGGCCTCGCCCCGTGACCCGGAAGCGCTGGCCCGCGGGGTCGCGGCAGATGGCGGCGCCCGTCGGTGCGACCAGGCCGGGGACCCCGTTTCCAGCTCTCACCTCTGACCCGCCCGCGCTGACGTCATGAGGCTGCCCTGGGTCCGCGCGCTGCCGCGGGGGCTCTGGGGGGCCTGGGGGTGCCCGCAGGTGAGGGGGGGCCGGGACAGGGGCACGGGGGGGCCGGGGGACTCCGGGAGAGGGGGATCACAGGGGATCACGATGGGGCCAGGGCTGGGGTCATGGCGGGCGGGAGATGGGCTGGGGGACACCGTGGGGGGGGTGGGGGCCGGGGGGCACGCGGGGGATGCTGTGGGAGATGCGGGACACGAAGGGACATGATCACCGTGGGGATGGGGTGGCCGGGGGGCACCTGCAGAGCTGTGGGGACGCGGGGGTGCCTGGGCCGGGCGGCAGCGCGGACCCCTTGGGCCCCTTGCTCCCTCTGCACCCCCAGCCTCACTCCTGTCTCTTCCCAGGTCACCCGGAGCCTGTCCCACCACGGCGGTCGCCCAGCGGGGGAGCCGGCAGGGCAGGCCTGGGGGGACACTGCGGGGGACTCCTCGGGGGGTCCCTCAGAGGACACCTCGGGGACCCCGGCCTGGCGCAGCACCCCCCGCGGGGCGCATGACGAGGGCCGGGGCTCCGAGGGCCGGGGCTCCGAGGGCCGGGGTCCCGCAGCCTTCGCGGCCGCGCTGTCGGCGCTGGAGCAGGCGCCGGGGCGGCGCGTGGGGCGGCTGGAGCTGGTGGAGGCGGCGCTGGCGGCCATGCCGGCGCTGGGGGTGGCGCGGCAGCGCGAGGCCTATCACCGGCTGCTGCGGCTGCTGCCCCGCGGGCCCTGGGTGCCCCGCGGGCCCCTCCAGCGCCTGCTGGCCCCCTTCCCCCGGCAGCAGGAGTGTGGCCTCCAGATCCTGGAGCAGATGGAGCGATACGGTGGGTGCGGGCACGGGGAGGGGTGCCAGCCGCCAGGGAGGGGGTCTGGATGCCTGGATCCTGTGGGGAGGAGGTGCATGTTCAGCTGGGGAGGGGGTCCAGACACCTGGGTCCCCGTGCAGGCGTGATGCCGGACGCGGAGACGCGGTTTCTGCTCCTGGGGGTCTTCGGGCCCCGCAGCCGCCCTGTCCGCAAGTGCCAGCGGATGCTGTACTGGCTGCCGCGGCTGCGCCACGTGGATCCCTACCCCCTGCCCCCCCAGCTGCCCCCCCCCGGCCTGGCTGCTGCCCGCCTGGGCCTGCACCGCATCGCCAACGACCCCGACGCCCGTGTCACTGTCTATCAGGTGGGACATGGGGATGGGGACACTGGGGGTCAGGGAGGGATGCAGGGATGGGCAGTGGACTGATACCACAGGCTGCCAGATAGGATGGGTTGTGGGTGAGGGCACAGGGACAGGAACCCAGCCTCACCTTCAGCAGGGTGTGACGTGGGGACATGGAGCTGGGGTGGGATGAGGATGCAGAGGGGCTCCTGCTTTCACTGTGGCTGTGCCACAGAGGAGTCCCTGTGTCCCCTGGTCATTAAGTGGCAGCTGGTGACAACCATCTCTCTCCTGCAGCGGCCAGTGCCAGACGAGGGGCATGACGAGGGCTCTGTCCAGCCCTACATTGTGGGTGAGCACCGGGGAACATTCTGGGAGGTGTCTGGGGTGGGGACCCACATGTCTGGGGGATCACCAGCATGTGGGCAGACCTGGTGCCTGAGACTGGGGACCCTGTGGGAAGGACCCGGGTGTTCAGGGGAGCCCTATGGTGTTGGGTCCCCAGTGTTGGGCTTCCTTGTGTGGGGTCCCCAGCTGCCTCCCACACCCCACAGGTGCCCAGAGCCCAGAGCAGCAGGAGCTGCTGGCCCGGCACGGCCCAACACGGCCTGTCTTTGTGGAGGGGCCGTTCCCCCTCTGGCTGCGCAGCACCCGGCTGAGCTACTATGTACTGCGGGGGGACCCCCTGCCCCCCCACCTGCGGGTGAGCCAATGGGCCCCGGGGTTCAGGAGGGGATGGGATAAAACCTCTTGTTCCTTGGGAGGAGAACGAAGGGGAGGGGGAGCATGGTGATGGGGGGGGGTGGGATGGGCTACCCATGGCCACAGTGGGGTTCCCTGGCCCAAGATGGGAGGAAACAGGGCCCCCATAGCCCAGCAGAGGTCAAAAGGGTCCCTCATGGCACCAGAGGGGAGTTCTGTCCCAGGATGGGTGGGAGGAGACCCCTTGTCCTCACCAGGAGGACCCCCCAGACCCCGAGCGCAGCCTGTACTACCCCCTGCAACTCGACCTGGACCTGGAGCGTGGCCCCTGGGATGACGACGACTTTGATGTGGAAGAGGGTAAGGCAGGAGGGTGAGGGTGGGGGCAGGGGTGAGGGGCCCCCCTGTCCCCCCTGTCCCCTTGACCCGTGCCCCACAGTGGAGGAGGGCCCCGTTTTTGCCTTGTGCATGGCGGGGTCAGGCGACCGGCACACACTGGGACAGTGGATCGCAGCGCTGCAGGAGCAGAACCCCGTCCTGGGCCGCACCCCTGTCATCTTCCGCCTCCAGGATGGGGACCCCCCGGCTGGCACCCCCGTGGGCCCTGCGGCCCCCTGCCTGGGGACGGGCCCCTCCCCACCCGCTGTGCTGGAGCCCCCTGACCCACCACGGGGGCACGGCACTGGGGGGGATGTTGCCAGGCCCGGGAGCCATGGGGGGCCGGACGTGCCCCCCACATTTCTGGGGGAATAAAGGAGTTGTCTCTGCTGGAGAGGAGTGTCTGTTGTGGGGGTCCTGGGGGGCCGCAGCTGGGGGCACATGGGATGGGGGGGTACGGAGGGGCTGGGGGCATAGCGGGGTGGGGGGTGTCAGGAACCGGCCCGAAGGGGAGGGCAGAGGCGCGGGCACGGCTGCCCCGGCGGCGTCAGGCAGGGCGGAAGTGCGCGCATGCGCATCGCGCCCACCTGCCTTCATAAAAGGGCGGAAGTGGGCGCCATGGCAGCGTCATCAGAGCGCGCCGCGGCGCGGGTGGCGGGCCCGGCATGAGTGCGGCCGAGCGGGGACCGGGCGCGGGGGGCGGCGATGGCGGCGGCCCCGGCCCCGGCCCCGGGCGAGGCCCCGCGGCGGAGCCGGGCGGCGGGCGGAAGGCGCGAGGGAGGCCGCGGCTGACGGAGTCGGACCGGGCGCGGCGACGGCTGGAGTCGCGAAAGAAGTACGACGTGCGGCGGGTGTATCTGGGCGAGGCACACGGGCCCTGGACCGACCTGCGCCGCCGCAGCGGCTGGAGCGATGCCAAGCTGGCCGCCTACCTGCTGGGGCTGGAGCGGGGGCAGCGTGCCGGGCGGCGCGGGTGAGCGGGGCCGGGAAGAACTGGGGGACTCGGAGGATCGGGGGAGAACGGCAGACTGGGCGGAATCAGGGGTGAACGAGGGCTGGGGGAACCAGGGGGGCTCAGGGGCACTGGGGGAGAATGCGGGAATCAGGGGTGAACGGGGGTGGCTGGGAGCGACTGATGGGCTGGGGGGAACCAGGGTACCGGGGGGCTTGGGAGCCCCTTCCGTTCCTGCAGCTCTCGGAGGGATGACTCCCCCGCGGCCAGGGGCGCCCCCTGTTTGTCCCCAGGCCACCGCCCCTCTCTCCGCAGGAAGCCGTGGGAGCAGCTCCCTAAAAAGCCCAAATGGAAGAAAAGTGAGTGCTGGGGGAGGAGAGGGCGGGGTGTGGGGTCTGCCCTTACCAGTGGGGGCTCAGGTGGTGCTGGGGGCAGGGCTGAAGTGGAGGTGCAGGGGGCTGGGGGTGGCGGGGGTCCTGGGGGGTGGTGGGTGTGGTGCGGGGGGTTCCAGGCTGCCAGCAGCCCTCCCCCAGGGCGGCGGCGCAACGTGAACTGCCTGCGGCACGCGGTGATCTGGTACGAGGACCACCGGCAGCGCTGCCCCTACGAGCCACGGCTGGCGGAGCTGGACCCCTCGGTGGGGCTCTACACCACGGCGGTCTGGCAGTGCGAGCGCGGGCACCGCTACTTCCAGGACCTGCACTCGCCGCTGCGGCCGCTCAGCGACTCTGACGGGGACAGCGATGATGGTGCGTGGGGGGCTGTGGGTGGTTTGTGGGGAACCCAAACCTTAGGGTGCACCTTAGGGGCACCTGGCATCTGGGTGGGGGGTCAAGGAGGCTCCTTTGGGGCTCAGTGGGTTTTTTGGGGTGAGGTCACTCGTGTGGGGACCCTTTGGGCATTCCCCTAAATCTTCTCTTTCCTACAGCAGCAGCTCCTGGTAGCTCCTCCTCGGGTGGCTGCAGCTCAGGCTCGGATACTGCACCCGGAGGGGGCCTGTCGACACCAGGGGAGGTGGCAATGACCCCCCCTGTGGGTCCAGGTCCCCCCGAGAGCGCTGCAGAGGGGCGGGGGGCATCACTGGAGGCTGTGGTCTGCGTCCCACTGCCGCTACCCCTGCGGCTGGGTGCAGGGCGGGAGGTGCTGGCTGAAGGGGGGTCCCCTGCCCTCCTGCAGGGCCCCCCCCTGCTTATCCTGGCCAGCCCCAGCTATGATGTGCTGGGGGGGCTGCAGCTGGACGTGGGAGGGGATGAGGTGCCCTGTGCTCTGCTGGAGGAGGATGGTGCCTTCCCCCCACCCCTTTTGGACCCCCATCTCCCTAAGACAGGTATGGGGGTCACGAAGAGGAGAGGGATTGGGGTGTTGGGACCTCAGGTGGTGGGGGATTGGGGTGCTGGGGGGGCCAGGTGGGGTTGGGGTCCGGAATCAGGAGGTCGGGGTGCGAAGGGGGGTCAGGTGCTGGGGCAGCTGTGCCTCACTTGTCACACTGATGGCAGAGGAGGACGAGGTGCTGGGACTGAAGCAGGAGGAGGTGCCCCTCCATTCTGCCGAGCCCCCCTCGCAGCCTGCCCCAGAGCCCCTGCAGGAGCTCGCCCCGCTCGCCGTGGCTGAGGACACTGACAGTGGTGACATGTCTGCCATCATCTATGAGATCCCCAAAGAGCCCGAGAGGTGAGGGGGAGGATGATTTAGGTCCCGGGAGGGGGTGATGGAGTTTGGGGTGTCCCTGGGGCCTCATGGTACTGTGGGGTTATTTGGGAGTTTCTGCAAGGTTCTTTTATTATTTGGGCATGTGAAGAGAGGGTCAGGGGTGGGAAGGACCTAGGGGAGTATAAGGACTTTAGGGGCTGGGGTAGGGGGTGTTGTAGGAATTGAGGTTCTTTTAGGGCTGGGAGAGGTGCTAAGGTTATGGAAGAAAACATGATGGGAGGCTGTGGAGGCCTTTGGAGGAGTGGGGGCTTTTCTGGGGGGCGGGGGGCAGCAGCCTGGGACAGTTCCCAAGTACCAGGGCGGACTTTTTTTGAGGAGAAGCTGTATATGATTTGTGGAGGGGTATGGGAATCCTCAGGCCCCCCCCGGCTGTGATCTCGACCCTCCCTGCACAGGCGGCGGAGCCGGCGGGGCCGTGTGCCCCCCCCCGACCCTGAGGAGCCCCCGGAGCCCTTCACCTGCCCCTATGTGGGCTGTGGGCAGGTCTATGTTGCTCTCAGCAGCTTTCAGGTATGTTCCCCCTAGGCTCCCCGTGGTCCCTCTTGGCCCCCCGCTCCTCACTGCCTTCCCCCCGCCAGAACCACGTCAACCTGGTGCACCGCAAGGGCCGGACCCAGCAGTGCCCCCAGCCCGGCTGTGGGAAGAGATTTTACTTGGCCAACCACCTGCGGCGGCACATGGTCATCCATTCAGGTGAGCCCCTCGTGTTGCCCCAGCATCCCCAATCCTTCCCCCCCGCCCCCGACACCTCCCACCCCACAGTGTCTCCCCTGTGTCCCCCTCCCCAGGTGTGCGGGAGTTCACCTGCGAGACCTGCGGGAAATCCTTCAAACGCAAGAACCATCTGGAGGTTCACAAACGGACACACACTGGGGAGACCCCCCTGCAGTGAGTGAGGGAGAGGAGGTGGCACCGGGGAGACCCTCTGGGGGACAGGGAGGGTGTTGAGGGGGGTGCAGCGGGGTCAGTGATGCAGTTCGTATTGCCCCCCCAGGTGTGACATCTGCGGGTACCGCTGCCGCCAACGTGCCTCCCTGACATGGCACATGAGGCGACATGGGGGTCCCGGGCTGCGCCCCTTCCCCTGCGAGCGCTGTGGGAGGCGCTTTGAGCGCCCTGAAGGCCTCAAGTTCCATGCCCTCAAGAGCCACCCCGAGCCCCGTGGCACATAGGAGGGACTCCTGCCCCTGCATCTCCCCAGTTTCCCTGGGCTGCCTCACAGCAGGTGGAGGGGAAGAAGGACACCTGGGGGTCCTGTCCCCAACACCGGGCACCCTGAACTCAGTGCACTTGGTGGACTCTGGCCCCTGCCCAGCCCTGGGAGACCACCCCCTCCCAGGACCATCCCCCATTACCCTGGTTCCCCCCTCCTCCCCTTTATTTATTTCCTGAGTCTCAATTGTCACCCCCACCCCTTCCCCTGGGACAGGTGGGTCTGGAGGGGGTAGTGGGGACCCTGTTTGTGTCGGGGGCATGTCGGGCCTCCACACCCGCCGGGGCTCCTCGACCCCCCAAGGCCCATTAAAGCCATGGGTTTTATTTGCTGCCTTCTGGTCTGCTGGGAGGGCTTGGGGGGCCCGGTGGGCGCGGGGGGCCCCGGTTACCCCCCAGCCCGGGGGCGTGGCCCCGGTGGACGTTCGCTCCCCATTGGCCGATGGGGAACCGGGGGCGGGGTCACGGACCCGCCCCGGCGCTGTCCGCGGTGCTGATCGGGCAGCGACCCCGCCCTGCCCGGAGCCCCCGGCTCCGCCGCCGTGGGGGCCTCGTTGCGCCTCCCCTGTCCTTCCTCCTCCTCCTCGTCCTTCATCACTCCCTTCCTTCCTTCAACACCCCCTCCCCCACCCCCTTTATCAACCCCCTATCCTCCTCCTCCACCTCCTTGATCACACCCCCCCCCCCCCCCGCCACTTTCTCCCCCATCACACACTGCCCCCCCACCCCGTCCTTCACCTTCCTCCTCCTCCTCCCCAGATCACGTGGACGGGGGTGGGGGCTATAGGCGGTGTCTATAGGGGTCTCGGGGGGCGCCGGCCGCTCGGCAGCCAATGGGCTCTGCTGCAGCGAGCGGTGGGGGGCCGGTCCATTTTGGGGTGTTGGGGGGGCCGGACCGACCCACTTGCGGAGGGGGGACGCCGGGCCGCGCCCACCGCGGCGGTCTGGGGGGGCCCCGCCCCGCGGCTGCCCAAGGACGTTTAAAGGACCGAGGGGGCCGCTGCGCGCACAGACCGACGCTGCGGCCGAGACCGGCGGAGCCCCCTGGCCTCGGGGCCCCCCGCAGCCCCCCGAGCCCCCTGGGCCGTGCGGGGGCCCTTCCCGATCAGCTCCCGTGGCCCCGTGACGATGGTGACGGTAAGAGCTGGGGAAGGGCGGCAGGGCCTGGGGGTGTTATCTCGGGAGGCACGGGTGGTTCCCACAGCATCCTGCATCTCCACTGCCCTGGTATCCCCTGCTCTCCGTGTTCCCCCTACCCCACGCCTCCCTTGCCCCACACACAACCCCTCACCTGCCACCCCCCCAGCGTTGCCACCCCCCCCCCCACGACCCTGTCGTCTGTGTGTCTCCCTCTGTGACTGCCCCACGTGTGATGTGCTCAAATGGGGATGGGAGTGCACACATGTGCACATCGTGTGTTGAGGGCACATGTGTGCGTGTGCAACAGGACGTACGGGGCACATTGGCCCATGTGGTATCTGCTGTGCTGGGACCTGGGTGTGCCCTGTGTGGGACACGTGTGTGCGTGGGTGGGGTGTCTCACTTTGGCACTGGGGCTATATAGAGCCACTGCCATGCACAGCTTAGAGGTGCCTGCACACAGGTGCGCACACGCGTGTGCCCCATGTGCACATGCAGCCCTGTCTCTGTGTGCAGCAGGCGTGTGTGGCAGAGGCATGTGTCGCTGAAGAGGGTCTGTGTCCATGTGTCCCCCCTCGTCTGTATGTGTGTTTGTGTCACTGTCCCTGTGTGTGTCTGTGTGTGTGTCTTGTGTTGCTGGCAAATCCCATTTTCTCAATCCGATTTGGTGATTTTTGGCTTTTCCTCTTGAGCTTTTTCTCACTGGCCAATTTCGGGACTGTCACTGCCCCACAAGCAGAGAGACACCCTCTTGCTTGTGCCAGCCCCCACCTTTAAGGTACAGGCTGCCCCCCTACAAAGGACCCAGACGTCTGGCCCCTCCACCTCAAATCAGCCTGTGGACCCCCCGGGTCCCACAGCCGTGGCTGGTGGCCCCGGGTGTCCTGTCTCCCAGCCACAAAGGCCCATTGTCCCCCGCTATTGTGTGTGGGGGAGGTGCAGGGGCTCTGCTGTACAATGGGGGATTATCCCCCGGAGGGAGGGGCGTGCTGGTTCCTGGGTCCTCTCCTGCTTTTTGGGGCAGCTGCAGGGTCCTGTCCTGCCCTGCCTGTGGGGACCTGGGTGTCCCCCACAGGTGTTTCCCCCACTCCTGCTGTTCTTTTGCCCATTGCCCCTCGGCTTTGTCCCAGCTTCACCTCAGGGGTGATTCCATGTCCCCACTGCCTGGGTCCTGTGCCCATCTCCCTGTCTCTCTGCTGTCCTCGTGACACCCGTGTCCCTGTCCATCTGTGGTCCCCGTGATGGAGACAGCCTGGTGACACCCATCCATCCCCTCAGCAGATCCTGAGCACGGTGGAGGCCCAGGCTTCCAGCACCCCGGGCCCGTCGGGCTGTGGCCCCGTCCCCGTGGCCGTGTCAGTGGTGGCGGTGCCAGGGCCAGGGGTGGCCGCAGTGCTGCCCAATGGGGCCCCCCCAGGCCCCGCCGCAGCTGACGACAGCAAAACCAACCTGATTGTCAACTACCTGCCCCAGAGCATGAGCCAGGAGGAGCTGAGGAGCCTCTTTGGCAGCCTTGGGGACATTGAGTCCTGCAAGCTCGTCCGTGACAAGGTCACTGGTATGGGACAGGGGATATGGGACGTGGGATGTGGGGAGATGGGACATGGGATGCGAGGAGACAGAACACAGCAAATGGGGTGCAGAGACACAGGCAGATAGGACATGGGGACATGGCATATGGGGAGACTGGATATGAGAAGCATGGAGATGGACATGGGGGCCCATGAGGCTGGGACAGGGATGGGCATCTAGTTGGGACTAGGACAGGGACAGCTTTAGGACTCTCTGGGGATGTCAGTCCTTGACCACAGAATCCCTGGGACAGGGATGTGGGGCCAGGGACCCACAGGAACAGAGATCAAGATGGGATGGAAACGGGTCTTAGGGACAGGGGTACAGATGGGGACTCGGGAGGGGACAACTGGCTCTGTTGCTGACCCTGTGCCTCAGGGCAGAGCCTTGGCTATGGCTTCGTCAACTACGTTGAGGCAGGTGACGCCGACAAGGCCATCAGCACACTCAATGGCCTCAAGCTGCAGACCAAGACCATCAAGGTGCCGTACTTTGGGGTCTCTGGGGATGGTGGGCAACAAGGGGTTCCCTGGGGGGGGGAGGGTGGATGGTGGGGTCCCTCGGAGCATGTGGACATGGGTGCCTGGTGGTGATGGGGGGGGGGGGGGGAGGGGCGCGGTGCGGATGTGCAGGGAGTTGGATACCAGAGGGTTTCTACAAGGGCTGGGGGGCTAGGGTGCTTGTGTCTCATGCAGGAGTGGACACCACGGGGTCCCTCAAGGAGGTGGACACTAGAGGGGTCCTTGGGAGGGTGGGGGCAGATGCCTGGGCACCTGGGGGAACACATCACTACGGGTGGGAGACAGCTCTGGCACCCAGACATCTAAGTCCCCAGGACTCATCCACCCTCCCCCCCCTCCAAGGTGTCCTATGCTCGGCCTAGCTCAGCCTCCATCCGTGACGCCAACCTCTATGTGAGTGGCCTCCCCAAGGCAATGGGACAGAAGGAGATGGAGCAGCTCTTTTCCCAGTACGGCCGCATCATCACCTCCCGCATCCTTGTTGACCAGATCACAGGTGAGCCCAGACACCTCTGTCCACAGGGGAAGAGGGGAGTGCTGCCTGGATGCCTGTGTTCCCAGAAGGCTCCGTGGGGTAGGAGAGTGTCACTGTGGGTGCCTAGGTCCTGTAGGTGGGCAGCAGAGTGTCTGGCAGGGGAAAATCCTTGAATACCTGGGCCCTGTGGGTGCATTTGTGGGGGGGATTCCCTGGACACTTGGGTCCTGTGACTGTGCAGTGGCCTTTAGGGCTCTGTACCACCCCCAACACCCTCTTGCAGGTGTCTCGCGGGGAGTGGGCTTCATCCGCTTCGACAAGCGTGTGGAGGCGGAGGAGGCCGTCCGGGGGCTGCATGGGCAGAAACCGCTGGGTGCCGCCGAGCCCATCACAGTCAAGTTTGCCAACAGCCCGGGGCAGAAGTCGGGGGGGGCCCTGCTCAGCCTCTGCCCCAGCGCCCGTCGCTACGGGGCCCTGCACCACCCCCCGCAGCGCTTCCGGTGAGCTCGACGTGCCCAGGGCCGCAGGGTCGGGGGACATGCTGGGAATGAGGGAGGGCACCCCCCAGGAGATGGGGCCACCACAGGGTATGGGGACATCCTCAGCACCATGAGGACACTCCTCAGGGGATGGGGTCACCACAGGGTGTGTGACACTCACATGGCAAAGGGACCGCCCCCCCCCCGTATATGAGAATCTTCGTCCTCCTTGTGTGCCCCCTAATGGCTTCTTGTCCCCTCCAGGCTTGACAATTTGCTGAATGTGGCCTACGGCGTGAAGAGGTAATGGCCCTTCCCCACCCCTGCCCCCCCTTCCCCTCCCTCCCATCCAGCTCTGCACCCCCAGCCCTGTGCATGAGCTGGGGACTCTGGCAGGAGGTGACCCATGTGTCCTGGGGGAGGGGGAGACCTGGTGTCTGGGCGCCCTGACCCCAGGCCAGCCCGCTGTCACTGCTGCCCAGGTTCTCCCCACTTGCCATCGAGGCAGTGCCGGGGCTGGCCGGGGTGGGCCTGGGGGCTCCTGGCACTGGCTGGTGCATCTTTGTCTACAACCTGGCACCTGAGGCGGATGAGAGCGTCCTCTGGCAGCTTTTCGGGCCCTTTGGTGCTGTCACCAACGTCAAGGTCATCCGTGACTTCACCACCAACAAGTGCAAGGGCTTTGGCTTCGTCACCATGACCAACTATGAGGAGGCCGCCATGGCCATCGCCAGCCTCAATGGCTACCGCTTGGGTGAGCGCGTGCTCCAGGTCTCCTTCAAGACCAGCAAACAGCACAAGGCTTGAGCCCCACCCTGCTGGCCCTCTGGCCACCAGGACTGGGGTCCCTGGCATTACCAGGCCACAGGGATCCCCATGAGCACCAATGACCTCTGGAGACCTCCGCTAGACATCTGGAGAACTTGGAGACACCTTCTATGGGCACCATGGACGCTGTTAGGGATCTCCACACCCTGAAGATCATGGAGATCTCCCCTGGGCACTTAGCAACATTGGGGTCCCCCTCTGTGGCACCAAGAACACCATGGGGACATTTAAGGACAGCCTGGATACCATGGACACCTGGTCCTCTCCCTGAGGCACCGTGGACACCCTGAGGACTCCCTCAGGTGCTCCAGAGCTCTTGGACATAGTGCGGGCATGGTGATGCTGGGGCACCCCTGCAGATCCTCCTATCTCACCACCCTGGAAAGAAGGGATAACACCCAGGACACTGAGGACATGCTATGGGCCCCCCCAGGCACCCTAAAGCCTCTAGGAATCATGAAGGAGTCAGGACATGGAGGAAGGTAACCTCCAAAGCCCTCAGGAATGCTATGGGCACCTCAAAGACCCTGGGGGACCCTCTTGGGCACTGCAGAGACCCTCGCAGTGAGGCCCTCTGCTCCTCCCTCAGCACTCTGTGTGAACCCTGGTGAGCCCAGGTACCTTGGGGATCCCCAGCACCCTCAGCACTCCTTTGGGTGGGGATACTGGGAAAGGTGAGACCCAGGCCCCCCCCCCCCCCGCCCCCCCATCCCTGCCCCGCCCTCCAGGGGTGTCCTGTCCCCCATGGGGGGGGGGCGCGTGGGCCGAGCTGCCCTCAGGGAGCCCCGCCCCCCGCTCCCGGAGGCCACGCCCACGCGACTAGGCCACGCCCCCTGTCCCCAGGCTTAGCCCCACCCCCAGCCTCTCTGGCGGTGGCCGGACCACCCAGAGCAGCGCCAGGGTTGAGGGTTCGAGCCCTGGCTCTGGCTGCTGCCTGCGGAGGGACACCCCCCTCCCCCTCACCCCCCCCAGCACACCCGATTTGGCTCATTTTGTTCCCAGGCTGGTGCCAAGTGGGGGCTGTGCCCTTCTCCCCTCTGGTCTAGGGGTTTGGGATGGTGTGTGTGTGTCTGCTCTCTCTCCTCATTTTTTTCCATTTGTTGCCTTTTTTTTGGAGGT
Organism: Apus apus; assembly: GCF_020740795.1. Lineage (NCBI taxonomy): Eukaryota > Metazoa > Chordata > Aves > Apodiformes > Apodidae > Apus > Apus apus. The sequence goes on along the minus strand of NC_067307.1, from coordinate 4,150,124 downwards.
GGAATTCTTTTTGGGAGAAGAAACAAAAAATAACAACTAATTACAATTATGGTAGCATTACGGTAGCGAGGAGCGTGACTGTCATAGTGAGCGGTGACTCTTCCAGAGCAACAGACACAAAACCATCTATTTTTGTAAGAGAAGAAAAAAAAAAAAAAAAAGTGAACCCCCCTGACATCCTCCAAAACTGCCCCCGCAGTGGGAAGTTGCAGGGGGGGTGAGAATCTGTTACGTGTTCCCACCCGTCTGAGTTGCTTGGAGGCAGAGCTAGAGATCATGAGCCCCAAGCATGGTCACAGCACTTTCTGGGAGGGAGATTGATGGCACTAAAATGCCATGAGATTGAGGCTGCCAGGTGGTCCCATCCTGAGCCTCCAGCACCCCCATTCTTGTCCCCACTGCCCTGTCTCCACCCTCTTCCAAATACCCCAAAGCTGGCATTTTTGCTCCAACCTCCTCAGCTTGCTGGGGCAGGTGCTTTTGCTTGGTCAGTTTGAGCGTTCTGGCCAAAGAAAAGGGCAGAAAAGCCTCTGAAACCCCCAATCCTCCCAACAGGCTGAGTCCCCCATAGCAGCCCCATCATTATTATTACTACTATTATTATTATGAATTATTTATTATTAATTATTGTTGCTGCTGTTGTTATTATTATTGCTATTATTTATTTTCTTTTCTCTGTCGGGATAATTTCTTGCTTTTCAGTGAATTCTGTTCCTATTTATTTCTGATTCTTTGCTGGCTTTCCCCAGCCCTGGGACCCTCTGGCCCCCCAGGTCCCCCACACCTCCCAGTTCCTGCTTTCTGCATTGTGTTGTGCCCATTTGCAGCTTTTTGTAGTTTTAACTTATTGTTAATGTAAATATTTATTACTTCCTCTGCCCGTGTGTGCATGCGTCCCTTGGGCAGGCAAGGGACCCATGCATCCAGGGCTGCCTCTACCCCCCAAGCTCTGATCCCCCCTGGGGCAGCTCCACCCTGGGGACCCCTCCATTCCAGGGACCCAGCCAGCCCCAGCAGGGAGGGTGGGCCAAGGGGACAACCCTCCCCCCCCAGTTCAGTAGCAATAAGAGCTGCACCTTGGGGAGCCCTGCCTCAGCCTCCATGTGTCTGGGGTGACCCACTGTGTGGAAGAAGCTCCTGAGCTGAACAGGGCCCCTGCAGCAGAGGGAACCCCTAGAGGGGACTTGGTTCTGGCCCCTACCCTGGACTTGACTCTTTGTACTTTTCATGGCAGAAGTAATAAAATATTAAAAAAATAAATAAATCAGGATTTGTTGTGTGACTGTGAAGGTGTTGCCATGTTAAGTTAGCTCCCAAAATGCAGACAGGGAGACCTGGTTTACTACAGGTTTGTGCAAAGCTGGTGCTCAGTGAACTCCCACAAGTCAAGCACACCTTCCTCCACGGAGAGCAACAAGCTGCTCGCCAAAGGGCACAGAAGAGGGGAGCAGGTGGCAGATGAAGGTGGGCGGGCATCCAGCGTTGGAGTTTGGTGGTTCTGGCTAGCTAACACTTCTCTGGCTCATTTTCTGGGTGTGAATCGAAATGTGAAATGAGATACTATTACTGGAGTGGACTCTGGCATGGTGAGTGAGTGACGGCTGGAGTGCTGAAGTAGCAGGTTTTGAGGCGCTGTGTTATGCAGAGGAACAAGCCGTGCACCAAAAGGCAACAGAGTGGAGGGGAGCAAAAGGTGAGTTGGCTGACGGTGTCAGAGGGAAGATACAGCCAGTGTTGACTGCCATACTTTTTTCTTTTTCTGGCCACCCCCTATTCTCCCCTATTCTCTTTCTCATTTTTATGTCAACCTTCCTTTTTCTCTTCCTCACTTTTTTTATTTCACTGCCACCTCTGTCTCTTTTTATTTTTTTGTCTGCTCTCTTTTTATTTATTTTTTTCCCCAGCAACTCCTGTCTCATTCACTTCTTTCTCTTTTTTTTTTTTTTTTTTTTTTTTTTTTTTGTTGGCCCCCATTCTCTTTTTTTAGGTCAACTGACCTTTCTCTTTATGTTAACCCTCCCTTCTTTCTCTTCTCTTTTTTATTGTAGGTCCTCCGTTCTCTTACTTTGTGTTTTTTATTTTTTTTATGTTGACCCTCTCCTCTATCTCTTTTTTTTTGTTGTTGTTGCTCCCCCCTTTCTCTCTTGTCTGCTCCCTCATTTTTTTTTTCCTTGCCCCAGCACTTCACTCTTTGTCAGTCCCCCCTTCTCTTTTTTTTTTCTTGCCCCCACCATATCTGTCAGCCACCTATTCTCTCACTCTCTTTTTTTTTTGTCCCTCCTCATTTTTTTGTAGGCCCCCTGTGGGTAATTAGGGGGTTCCTAGGGTTAATTAGGGGTTCCCAGAGGTAATTAGGGGGTCCAAAGTTCAATTAAGCAGTAACCAGGATATTTAGGGGATTCCTAGGGGTAATTAGGGGGTCCCAGTGGCAATTATGGGCTTCTTAGAGGCAATTAGGGGTTCATAAGAGCAATTAGAGGGCTCCTAGAGGTAATCAGGGGGTCACAGTGGAAATTAGGAGCTTCATAGAGGCAATTGGGGGGTTCCTAGGTGTAATTAGCGGGGCCCAGTGGCAATTAGGGGGTTTCTAGAGGCAATTACGGGGTTCCTATAGGTAGTTACAGGGTCCAAGTGGCAATAAGGGGGTTCCTAGGTGTAATTAGGGGGTTCCTAGGTGTAATTAGGGAGTTCCTAGGTGTAATTAGGGGGTTCCTAGGTGCAATTATGGTGTTCATAGGGGTAATTAGGGGGCCCAAGGTCAATTAGGAAGTCCCAAAAATATTTAGGGGATTCCTAGGGGTAATCAGGGGTCCCAGTGGCAGTTAGGGGATTCCTAGGGGTAAGTAGGGGCTCCCAGTGACAATTAGGGGGTTCCTAGGGTTAATTAGAGGGTCCCAAGGTCAATTAGAGAGTCCCCAGTATATGTAGGGGCTTCCTAGGGGTAATTAGGGGTCCCAGTGGCAGTTAGGGTGTTCCTAGGGGTAACTAGGGGCTCCCAGTGACAATTAGGAATTCCAACAGGTAATTAGGGGGTTCCTATGGGCAATGAGGGGGTCCCGGTGGCACTTAGGGGGTTTCTAGGGTTAATGAGGAGGTCCCAGTGCCAATTAGGGGATTCCTAGAGGTAATTCGGGGGTCTCAGTGGCAATTATGGGCTTCCTAGAGGCAATTAGGGGTTCATAGGAGCAATTAGGGGGTTCCTAGAGGTAATTATGGAATCGCAGTGGCAATTAGGAGCTTCATAGAGGCAATTAGGGGGTTCCTAGGTGTAATTAGGGGCTCCCAGTGGCAGTTAGGGGATTCCTAGGGGCATTTAGGGTGGTCCCAGTGGCAAACAGGGACTTCCTAGGGGTAATTAGAGAGTCCCAGTGGCAATGAGGGTGTTCCTAGGGGTAATTAGGGGCTGCCAGTGACAATTAGGGGCTTCCAACGGGCAATTAGGGGGTTCCTAGGTGTAAATAGAGCATTCCTAGAGGCAATTCGAGGGGTTCCTAGGGGTAATTAGGTGGTTCAAATGACAATGAGGAGGTTTCTAAGGTGAATTAGGGGGTCCAAAGGTCAATTAAGGGGTCCCCAGGATATTTAGGGGATTCCTAGGGGTAATTAGGGGGTTTCTAGTGGCAATTAGGGAGTTTGTTGCCGTAATCAGGTGGTTCCTAATGGTAATTAGCGAGTCCCAGGGGAAATGAGGGGGTTCCTATGGAGAATTAGGGGCTCCCAGGGGCAAGTGGGTGGTTGTTAGGGGAAATTAGGGGTTTCCTAGGGGTTATTAGGTGGTCCCAGTGGCAATTAGGTGGTTCCTAGAGGTAATTAGGGGGTCTCAGTTTGCAATGAGGGGGTTCCTAGAGCGTAAGTCGCGCTATATGTGTAGGTTTCGCTTTTTGTGTAATTTGCGCTATTTGCGTAAGTTGAGCTTTCGTTTTCCTAGGGCTAAATAGGGGCTTCCAACGGGCTATTAGAGGGTTCCTAGGTGTGAATAGGGCGTTTCTAGAGGCAATTAGAGGCGTTCTTAGGGGTAATTAGTGGTTCCTAGTGACAATGAGGAGGTCCCTAGAGGCAATTAATGGGTCCAAAGTTCAATTAGGCGGTCCCCAGGATATTTAGGGGTTTCCTAGGGGTAATTAGGGGGTGCAAGTGGCAATTAGGGGGTTCCTAGGGGTAATTAGGGGCTCCCAGTGACAATTAGGGGCTTCCTAGGGGCAATTAGGGGCTTCCTAGAGGCAATTAGGGGGTTCCTAGTGGCAATTAGGGGGTTCCTAGTGGCAATTAGGGAGTTCCTAGGGGCAATTAGGGGGTTTCTTGGGGTAATGAGATGGTTCCTAATGGTAATTAGCGGGTCTGAGGGGAAATGAGGGGGTTCCTATGGGCAATTAGGGGGTCCCAGTGGCAGTTAGGGGGTTCCTAGGGGTAATTAGGGGGTCCAAAGTTCAATTAGGCGGTCCCCAGGATATTTAGGGGTTTCCTAGGGGTAATTAGGGGCTCCCAGTGCCTATTAGGTGGTTCCTAGGCACAATTAGGGGCTCCCAGTGACAATTAGGGGCTTCCTAGGGGCAATTAGGGGGTCCCTTGCGGTAATTAGGGGGTTCCTAGAGGCAATTATGGGGTTCCTATGGGTAGTTAGAGGGTCCAAGTGGCAATAAGGGGGTTCTTAGGGGTAATTAGGGGGTCCCAGTGGCAATTAGGGTTGGACTAGATGATCTTTCGAGGTCCCTTCCAACCCCTATGATTCTATGATTCTATGATTCTATGATTAGGGGGTACCCAGGATATTTAGGGGATTCCTAGGGGTAATTAGGGGGTCCCAATGGCAATTAGGGGATTCCTAGGGGCAATTAGGGGGTTCCTGAGGGTAATTAGGGAGTTCCTAGGGGCAATTAGGGGGTTTCTAGGTGCAGTTAGGGGATTCCTAGGGGAAAGTAGGGGGTTGCTAGGGGTAATTAGGGGGTTCCTAGGGGTAAATAGGGCGTTTCTAGAGGAAATTAGAGGGGTTCGTAGGGGTAAATGCGGTGTCCAAGTGACAATGAGGAGGTTCCTGGGGTTAATTAATGGGTCCAAAGGTCAATTAGGGGGTCCCAGGGATGTTTAGGGGATTCCTAGGGGTAATTAGGGGGTGCAAGTGGCAATTAGGGTGTTCCTAGGGATAATTAAGGGCTCCCAGTGACAATTAGGGGCGTCCTAGGGGCAATTAGGGGGTTCCAGTAGCAATTAGGGGGTTCCTAGTGGCAATTAGGGGGTCCTAGTGGCTAGTCGCGTGAGTCGCGCTATTTGCGTAATTTGCGCTATTTGCGTAATTTGCGCTATTTGCGTAAGATGCGCTATTTGCGTAAGTTGCGCTAATTGCATAAGATGCGCTATTTGTGTAAGTTGATCTTTCGGTTTCCTAGGGCTAATTAGGGGCTTCCAACGGGCAATTAGAGGGTTCCTAGGTGTAAGTAGGGGGTTCCTAGGTGTGAATAGGGCGTTTCTAGAGGCAATTAGAGGCGTTCTTAGGGGTAATTAGTGGTTCCTAATGACAATGAGGAGGTTCCTAGAGGCAATTAATGGGTCCAAAGTTCAATTAGGCGGTCCCCAGGATATTTAGGGGTTTCCTAGGGGTAATTAGGGGGTGCAAGTGGCAATTAGGGGGTTCCTAGGGGTAATTAGGGGCTCCCAGTGACAATTAGGGGGTTCCTAGGGGCAATTAGGGGGTTCCTTGGGGTAATTAGGGATTTCCTAAGTGTAAATAGGGCGTTCCTAGAGGCAATTAGTAGGGTTCGTAGGGGTAAATGCGGTGTCCAAGTGACAATGAGGAGGTTCCGTGGGTTAATTCATGGCTTCAAAGGTTATTAGGGGTTCCCCAGGATATTTAGGGGATTCCTAAGGGTAATTAGGGGGTGCAAGTGGCAATTAGGGTGTTTCTAGGGGTAATTAGGGGCTCCCAGTGACAATCAGGGGCTTCCTACGGGAAATTAGGGGGTTCCTAGAGGCAACTAGGGGGCTCCTAGGGGTAATTAGGGGGTTCCTTGAGGTAATTAGGGGATCCTAGTGGCTATTCGTGTGAGTCGCGCTAATATCCTGAGTCGCGCTATTTGCGTAATTTGCCCTATTTGCGTAAGTTGCGCTTTTGGTTTTCTAGGTCTAATTAGGGGCTTCCAACGGGCAATTAGAGGGTTCCTAGGTGTAAGTAGGGGGTTCCTAGGTGTGAATAGGGCGTTTCTAGAGGCAATTAGAGGCGTTCGTAGGGGTAATTAGTGGTTCCTAGTGACAATGAGGACGTTCCTAGGGTTAATTAATGGGTCCAAAGGTCAATTAGGGGGTCCCCAGGATGTTTAGGGGATTCCTAGGGGTAATTAGGGGGTCCCAGTGGCAATTAGTTTGTTTCTAGGGGTAATTAGGGGCTCCCAGTGACAATTAGGGGCTTCCTAGGGGCAATTAGGGGGTTTCTTGGGGTAATGAGATGGTTCCTAATGGTAATTAGCGGGTCTGAGGGGAAATGAGGGGGTTCCTATGGGCAATTAGGGGGTCCCAGTGGCAGTAAGGGGGTTCCTGGGGTTAATTAGGGGGTCCAAAGTTCAATTAGGCGGTCCCCAGGATATTTAGGGGTTTCCTAGGGGTAATTAGGGGCTCCCAGTGCCTATTAGGTGGTTCCTAGGCACAATTAGGGGCTCCCAGTGACAATTAGGGGCTTCCTAGGGGCAATTAGGGGGTCCCTTGCGGTAATTAGGGGGTTCCTAGAGGCAATTATGGGGTTCCTATGGGTAGTTAGAGGGTCCAAGTGGCAATAAGGGGGTTCTTAGGGGTAATTAGGGGGTCCCAGTGGCAATTAGGGGGTACCCAGGATATTTAGGGGATTCCTAGGGGTAATTAGGGGGTCCCAATGGCAATTAGGGGATTCCTAGGGGCAATTAGGGGGTTCCTGAGGGTAATTAGGGAGTTCCTATGGGCAATTAGGGGTCCCAGGGGCAAGTGGGGGGTTGTTAGGGGCAATTAGTTGGTTCCTAGGGGTAATTAGGGGGTCTCAGTGGCAATAAGGGGCTTCCTAGTTGCAATTAAGGAGCTTCTAGAGGTGGTCAAGGGGTTCCTAAGCGTAATTAGGGGGTTCCTAGGGGCAAATCGTGGGTTCCTAGCAGTTATTAGGGGGTTTCTTTTGGTAATTAGGGGGTCCTGGGGGGGATTGGGGCGGTCCTGGGGGGTCTGCAGGGGTTTGGGGTGTTCAGGGTGGGTCTGGGGGTGTCCTGCGGGGTTGTGGGGGGGGTTCTGGGGGGTTCTGGTGCCTGCCCGGGGGGGCAGGGTTGGTTTTGGGGGGCTTGGAGGGGTGTTCTGGGAGGGGGTTGGGGGGGGGATCTTGGGGGTCATCCATGGGGTTTTGGGGGGATCTTGGGGGGCTTTCAGGGGGTTTTGGGGGCTTCGGGGGGAGGCAAGATGGGTGGGGGCTTTGGGGCGTTTCTGGGGGCCTCTGGGTAGGTCCCTGTGTTAGACACCCCCACCTCTAGTCCCTCCCCCACGTGTTCCACGGCGCGGCGGTTTTGGGGGGTTGAGGGGCTTGGGGGTGTGTGTGTGTGGGGGATGTGTGTGTGTGTGGGGCCATTTATGGGGTGATTATGGGGCAGATTTGGGGTGATTTTAGGGGTCTTTTGGGGCATTTAGGGTATTCTTTAGGGGCAGTTTTGGGGTGATTCTAGGGCAGTTTTGGAGAATTTAGGGTGTATAACTTTATAACATCTTTCTTTCTGTCTTTCTTTCTGTCTTTCTCTCTCTCTTTCTCTTCTTATAACCATGCTAGGTCAGGTGCCAAGGGGATGCTTTGGTTCTAGCAGACAGTGACAAAGCAGGAAGTAGCTCGTTCACTTAGGGATTCTGTAGGGACTGGGAAGAGAAAAACATCTTTACAGAATATGTACATTGCTGTAGACTTAGAAGTGAAATGACCGTGTGCGTGTACACGTCCTTTTGACGGACTAAACCAGTGGCCTAGGATTAAGGTAATAAAAGTGTCAGCGTGTTTGAGTTCTTCCCCTTTTTGTACAGACGAGCGAGGTGCCAGCGTGCAGTCTGCGCTCCGCTCTCCGGCTCGCAGGAACCCCGGGCGCTCCGGGCCGGGGCCGCCCCCGTCGCTGTCCCCGCCTGCCCCGTCGCTGCCGCCGCCCCCGCCGCTTCGAGCCGCCCGCGGCGGCAGGTCCCGTTCCGCTGGGGGGGAGCCGGGCAGGGGCAGCCCCGGGGCAGCGGGGGCAGGGGAGCGGGGCAGGGGGCGGACACCGCCGGGCACGGGCACCGGGCACCTCCCCGCCCGGCCAGAGCCCCCCTGAGCCTCCCCCGGCCCCGCTCGCCCCGGGCAGCCCCAGCCCCTCCCCTGCAGCCGCTCCCCGAGCCCCCTCCTGCCCCGGGGATGCCCGTTTGCATCTTGCCCGGCTCTGACACAGCGAGACCAGTAATTCTGAGATCCCTTTCATCAGTCTCTTCACCGAGTAGTCCTCGAGAGATCTTTCCACGGGCGGTTTCTCGTGGGCAGGTCCTCACTGCTGTCTTTTCCGTCCCCGCCCCGGGGCGTGTCCCCAGAGGCAGGTGACAGGACCAGCTGCTGCTCCCCAGCCCTTAATTCCAGCTGGTGTTCCAGCTGCCCCTATTCCCAGGGGATTGTGGGGAGGGCCCTGGGCGGGGCCCGGGATATATGAGCCCCCGCCTGTGGCCGGGGAGCTCAGTCTGCTCTGGGGCTGGTGGAGCTTTTGAGCTGTGTGAGTGTGTTTTGAAGCTCCTTGGAACAGGGGCACCCGTGTTGTACAGGAGGCTCTGGGTAAGCAGTGTATGTTGTCAGAAGGGTGTTGGTTGCCTGCAGCTTTTTCTGCTGGTGGTAACTTCGTATGGGTTGTTTTGGGGTGAGAAGGTGGTTTAACATTCTGTGGTGCATCTTTCTTTTTTGCAGGTGATGAGGAACCTGCTGACTGTGGGACTCTTGGAGTTGATGAACTGTGGAGGTTTCTTTAAAGGAGGATGGCCTGAGACCTGTGGCCCCTGAAAGCTAAGTTGAGGGATGGGTGCTGGGGAGGGCTTGGGGGAGGGGGGGACAAAGTTGGGAATTGCAGGGAGGGGTTTTAAAGTCAAGAGCTGGGGAGAGGGCTGTCTGGGAACTGTCCCTTTGGGCAGGTAAAGGCAGTGGGTTACTCTTCAGCTTGATGTCAGCGTGTGCCAGGCAGGGCAGCTCCAGCCTGCGTGTGTCATTGTGTAGTTTGTGTGGTCTGTTGTCTTTTGTGTCTCAAACCCTCCTTGGGTCCCAGTCTCCTCTTTGTGCTCCAGGAGCACAGCACTCGCCTTGCAGCCCATCCTTAGGTCTTGAGCATCATCTGTGCTCACCATCGTAGTGCCCGTGGGACGCTGCTTTTCTTACCTGAACTCAAAAGCCCCGCTGGGCCTCGTGACTCAGGTGTCTCCTCTTGATCCTCTTTTTGCGCCGGTGTTGCGGTCGGTGTCGTCAGCCCCGCTCTGGAGGCTTCTCTTTCACAGGGAGAATCTCTCTTTTCTGGGCATTCTTCCCTGTGTCCTTGCATTCTTGGGTCTTGCCAAGGCTTCTCGTGCATTCATCTGTTTTGGTTCTGACTGTAGGTTCTTGTCACGGTTTGCAATGTTTGACCTTTCTCTGGGGCTGCCTTACGGGCTCCTTACTGCTGAAATCACGAGTGAATTGAGTATAGGAATATTGGGACTAATGTGTTAATTAAAGGGATATCAGTTCAAATTGCATGCCTGTTAAAGACTTGTGCAAACTGACCACTGCTTGACCTAAGTGACTTGACTTTGGACTGGACTTGTGACTTGACTTAGCCTGAGTGTCTGGAGTGATGAGGCCTTAGGCTGCCATTCTAATTAATCTTCAGCTGAACTCCTGTGATGAGCCTTAGTTAGATTTTGACTCTACCAGCTGTAACAATATGGAAACAAGATGTGGGCAAGGTAATTACTCAGGACGATCTTCTGAACTGCGAAGATGCATTGACTGAAAGTTAAGTGGGAACAACTGGACAAAATCAGAATATGGAAGATTTTTCCAGCTGAGAAACAAGTGGAAGAGAACAAGATTGGAAGCACCCAGCTTGAGCTGCAGTAAACTGGTTCTGTGGCAGAACTGAGGGTCTGAGCTTCTCTCTCAGGTTGGAGGTGAAGACTGGATCCAGCTGCACCTAGGCTCTGCCCTGAGAAGAAGCTGAGAAACCAAAGAGGTCCTGTCTGAAGCTCACAACTCAAAAGGAGGGACTTTTGGGACTCCTCACCTGGTGGCATCTGCATTGGAGGAGGAGTTTTTTTGTTGCTGAGAGTTTCCTCTCATGCTTGTGTCGCATCCTTTGTGTTTGTGTGTTGTGTCTCTGTGCTGTTGAGTTGGAGCTGCTCTCTCTGGAGGCTGTAGCAGCTGTGGGGTTGGGAGAAGACTAGCAAGGAGAGCCTGTGGTTTGTGTTGCTGTGCTGTCTGTGCCTGTTGGGGTGCAGATGGAGCATTTGAAGTAAAGTAGCAGCCCTCAGCAGGGGAGGGTGGTCATTTTCCTAGTGTTTTTGAGAGGGGGTGGCTGGAGCCACCTGGGAGAGGCTGCTGGAGCCATAGCCAAGCAGGTTGGGTGCCCAGGTTGTTAAGGCCTGAATGTGGGGCGTAATGTTAACTTGTTTTTTAGCTTCCCTGTAGGTAGTTAGGATCCAAAAGATGTTCCTAAATGGGAATCTCTGGAATTGCATCCAGCTGATTGCTTGTTACTGCTTTTTCAGATGCAGGGAGAGGAGCCACACACCAGAGGGTGATGGAGGAGAGGAGCAGAGTGTGGTGAGGAGCTGGGTCGGTGCGTATTGAAGAGCCTGGGTGAGTTGTCCCCTGGGTTGTGAGGGAAGGTGTGAGTGGTGCCTCTATCGACTGGCTCATGGTTTGGGTTTGTTTTGTAGGTGCAAAGCACCGAGGGAAGCGGGAGATCTGCACTGGAGGTGACTCGAGCAAGGTCAGTGACAATTAGCAGGCTGATCTGGCAGTTGTTTTCCAGGTGTTGTGTTGTCAGTGTGTGATGAGCATCCCTTGTTTGTGTTTTCCAGGCAGCACACAGGGCTGGACGTGGCAACCTGTGACCATCAGAGGCCGGACAGGTGAGCCACGAAGGTGAGAGTGGTAGGTGGGAATAGCTGTGGGCAGGCTGTGGGCTCGGGCAGCGTCTCAGCATGTGCTGTTTGCTTCAGTTTTGCAGCCTTGGAGCAGTGGAGCAGCATGCCAACGGGCCATCTGTGAAGGTGACACAGGCGTCAGCCAGGTTGGTGCCTAGGAGAAAGTTACCTGTGGGAACTCAGTGAAGCATTTACCTCTTGGGTGTGTAGGTGCTGTGCAGGCTGCTGTTGGGGTTGGGTGGGTGTTTGGGGTGAGCCAGGGTGGTAGCAAGGAGGGTCATGGGACTTGTCACAAGCACAGCAGTGATTTGGGTCTTTTGGTATCTTAGATGCCACAAGCAAGGATGGCCTCAGCTTCCAATTCTGGAACCAGAAGGTGAGGAGAACACCATGGGGGTTCTGAGCAGGGGATGTTGAAAAGGTTGGCAGTGGCTGATGTGATGCTTATCAGCACTAACTGTGGGTTTGTTGGTTTCTTTTTCCAGATCACTATGAGGAGCCTGGCGATGGCAGGAACATCCCGGCAAGGACGGCTTGTCGAGGAGGATGGCTGCAGAGCCCTGGCCATCTGAAAGCTAAGTGGAGGGGATGGGAGGAGGGGACAAGGTTGGGGATTGGAGGGGGGGGTTTCAAAGTTGGTGTGGGAGAGAGGGCTGGCAGGGCACAGTCCCCTTGGGGCAGGTCAAGGGACGGGTTACTCTTCAGCACAATGTCAGTGTGTACAGGGCAGGGCAGCTCCAACCTGTGTCTGGCGTGTACTTCGTGTCGTCTGTTTTCTGTGTCTCAGACTGTATGTTCCTTGGGTCTTGGTGCCTCCATAGCCTGGTGATCAGCAGGCACCTCGGTAGCCCTCCCAAGAGTCCGGAATGCATCACTTCACAGGCACAGAGCCTGTTGAGCCCTTCTCATCTCACAATTACAGCTTGATGCGTGGATCTCTTTGGCGTGTGCCACATCCTGGCTGTTTCTGAGCGTTCATCTCTTGCGGTGGCCAGCCAGGTGCTGCCTGCAGCTCTGCTCTTGAGTCTTCTGTTTCCACAGAGTCATCTTCTGGGGTTTCATCCCCGTGTCCTCACTGGTCTTAGGTCTTCCAGCTCAGCTTCTCACACATCCCTCATTCTAGTTTTGATGGCAGCTTTCTCTTGCGTGCGGCGGCAATTGCCTCTCCTTGGCAGGTCTGCTTTAGAGCATCTGTGCCATCGTGGCACCGCAGGGCTTCTCTGCCGGCATCATCTTCCCTATGGGAATTGTTCTCCTATCCTGTGGTCTTCTCATGTATCGTGGTCACGTTGCTTTACTTGATAAAGTGGAATCTTTCACTGAGCAAGGACAAGAGAGTCACAGAAAGTTACAGAGTTCTTGTGAAACAAAGATCGTGCTGTTCAAACAAGAAGATGAGGAGGTACTTGCTTTGCTTAAAATGTGGCAAAACTGCCAAAGTTGCTGTAGGTGAGTGATCTCTTCTGCTTGCTGCAAGATCATGAATATGAAAACCCCACCTCCAGCACTTAGGCTGCCCACCTCCAACTGAAGACCCCCACTCACTGTGTGTGCTGTAGCTCTAAATCAGAGCGAGACATTCACTAACCAATCAGAGTAGAATAACTGAATATGTATTAGGTGGAGGAAACTAACCAAAAGTGTGTGAATGTGTAGAGTTTTGTGACTTCAGGGGGCAGCTTTGCAGCTTACCACCTAGCACCTCATTTGTGCAAACATGCAATAAATGAAAATACCTTGGCTCTGTATGTATTTTGGCATCTTGCACACCAGGTGAATGACCCCACTTTTGGTATAACGAGGTATAACACTCGTGGCGTCCGTGTGTAGTCCTGGTCTGTGTGTGAGGGTTGGAGCTGCCCTGCCCAGGGGTGCAGCAGTATTGATGACAGGGTAGCGTAGCTTTATGAGGCTGTGGAAGTAAGTTGGTTTGGACCAGTTCTGTTGGCAGAGACCATATGGTCCATCTCTGGGCCAATAGGTGTAGGCAGCTGCCACAGTTGTGTTTTCTTTACAGTCCGGGGCTAGGATTGGATCCAGCCGCACCTAGGCTCCTCTGAGAAGGACTTTAGAAAGCAAGGGGGTCCAGTCTGAACCTTGTGACTGGTTGGGAGCAGCAGTTAGTGTGGAAGGGGAGCGGGTCAGATCTGGAAGGTGCCTTAGCTTGCACAGATGGAGCTCCCTAGCTGGGTTTTCTTCTTCTAGCTGTAGTGAGAAGGTATATGCAAAAGGCAGAGAGACCTCTGGCCTCACCAAGCTACCTGTGGCTGTGCGGGTGACTTGCTTTACAGGGTGTGTTTGTGTTGTTTCAGATGCAGAGCAACAAGCAGCACGGCCAAGGGCACGGAAGAGGGGAGCAGAGTGCCGGCTGAAGAAGGACAGTCATGCAGCTCCGGAGTATCGGCAGGACAGCTGGTGGTTCTGACAAGCCTGAGCTTCTCTGGCTGGATTTTCTGGGTGCGGATCCAAGTGTGAAGTGAGATGTTATCAGCAGAGCGGCCTCTGGCAAGGTGAGTGATGGATGGGGTGCTGAAGCAGCAGGTTTGGGGGGCAGTGTTATGCAGACGGACAAGCCAAAAGGCACGGAGGGAGCAGAGCGCTGGAAGGTGAGTTGGCTGACGGTGTTGGAGGGAAGAAGCAAGTGGTGGCTGTGTTGGCTGCCTTCTAGGTGTTGGGGTTTTTATTTTGGAGGCACAAGGCCAGGAGCAGAGCAGGACATCAGCACTGCAGGTGACTCGGGGGAGGTGAGTAGTGACTAAGTGGGCTGAAATATGTTGTCACGTTGTCAGTTGTTTTAGGAGCATCCCTTGGTTGTGTTCATAGGTGGTACACAAGCCCTCCTAGTCCCCTGGGGTCCCCACCTGGATGATTCAGGATGGCCTGGTGCTGTGCATTGCATTTTCAGAGACAAACAGCAGCTTGGCAGCCTGTGGTCAGGACTCCAGAGAGATTTGAGAAGGCCCCAGAGCACCTTCTGCATCCTCTCTCAGTCAGCACGTGAGCGAAGTGATGCAGGATTCCCACCTCAGCGCCGGCCCCACGTGCCGTTCTTTTCCCCTGTGGTTCCAGACTGTCAGCAAGGGAGAGACTTGCTTCCCCTCCAGGTCCAAGTGTTTCCCAGTGTATGAGGGACCTGCCACAGAACCTGAGCTTTCCTATTGCATTGACTGAAGAGCTGCATAACACTTAGAGCCTGGTGTAGGTTGGCTTCTTCCTGCTAAGAAGCCATTTCTTTACAAAATGCTTTTCTTTGTCTAAGATGGAGACATACAAGTAGTGGTGACCAGATCTGTGCTTGAAAATGGACTTGATGGAAAGTACCAAACTTGTCTTTTGTTGCAACCCATAATGATTTTTTTGGCCTCTTTTTTGTACTGCTTCTCAAATACAGTTTTCCAGCCTTTTTTTTAAATTTAAGCAGCCATTGAAAGAAAAACCAGCACTCAGAATATTGATGGAAAAATAATTGTGAACAATTTCAAAACTTCACAGATTTGTTTATAAGATTAATTTATTTGAAAAAGTGACACACTTGTTGCTAATCAATTAATAACACACTATTTTCACTTCATAATGGAGTCACAAGCTGCTGTCCTCAGACCCTGATCTCTGGGAGGCTCTTTGTAGAAAATCATGCATAGGAATAGGATCATCCTCTAGGAAAGCTGGAAACACTGTGGTTCATAAATTGGATTCTTTTGTGGAGTAAAACCTGGCCGTGTTGGGCAAGCCTCCTGGAAATACCCCTGCTTTCCTAGGAACTTGCTGGAGAAATCCCCAGGCAGACTGACCATGACACCTGAAGCAGATACCAGCCACTGGTGTGTTCAGATGCTGAATGAATATTTCTCGTGTTCCCTTTGAACTGCTGGAAACCTGCCAGAGTTAAATCCTATCTTTCATTTCTGGAGCTTTGCTGTTTTCCTTATTTTTTTGCCTAAGGTGCATGATCTGAGGTGTTAGTGTTTGAACTTGGACTGGAAGATGCAGTTAAAATACTCGTCTTTATGCAGAAAGCAACCAGGGGAGACATTCTCGAGTGTAAGTGTGGTAATTAATAAGATTGTAATGATGAGAAAATCAGCCTTTCTTCTGGAAATCGCTAGCAAGTTACAACCAAAGAAAGAAGTGGATGTCAGGATAAGGAACCCTGTGACCATATGGCATTGGAAGACATGCATTAGGTGTTCTCTCTGTGGTTTGGCTTGACAAAACCAGTGTGGAAAAGACAGCTGAGGAGGTTCTGCTCCTCTGTGTCATGATAGAAAAGGAAAATGATAATGAAATGTGAAACTCTGAAGTAGCTCAGCAAATTTCAGTGTTCTGCTTATTACAGGGACAACTGAAATTCCCCATATAGATTCTGTGCTTTAAAATACAACAATTCAAATGAATAAAACTGATCTCAGCTGGTGCATTTCTTGACCAAGTGGGGTTCTGTGGTCTCTCTGAGCAGCCTATCAGCTGAACTGCTGGGATTTTCCATTTCTTGGTGTTTTGTTTTTTTTTTTTTTTAATTTTTACATGACTAAGAGTGAGTTATGTGGAAAATCAACTCCAGGAAGCTTATCTCAGTGGAACCCAAGAAACAGTAACATGAATAAATTAGGATGAACTATAGCCTGAGATGAGCTTTACTAATCAGGTTAAAAGAAGATACAGAGACCTGAGAGTATTTTAATGTTACATAAATAAATTTTTATCTATATAACAGCATTGCCTGACTTGGTTTATTTCTCCATGTAGAAAAACTCATAGGTATGTAAAGCAAAAAGCTCTGGTCCTAAGAGGCAGTATGGGTTACTTTAATATATGCCAATTGGTGTGGGGAGAAATTCTGTTGTAGTAAAAATATCTCCATCTAGCCGACTTTATTTGTTTACAAAGCTTTAGTACCAAAAAATACATTAATAAAAGAGGCTAGAAAAACTTCTTGGAAATCTTAGTCTGTACTTGCAAAGGATTCTTTTAACAATTTTAAATAAAGACTTTCCAGAATTTGCTGGGGGGGTGGGGGGAGGAAAAGAGATTGACCTGGAAAACCATGCTGACTGCCAGAGGAAGAACATTTGGCATCTGATTTTTTTGTAAAAAAAACTTTGTTACCTAACCAAACACTTTGACTTATGGGTTTTATCAAAGGTAAAAAAAATTGTCAAAACATCCGACACTAATCTGAAACTAATTTGTTGTCTAATCTAAAATAACCTCTCTGAGCAGGGCTTGGCCTGCTAAAGTCACAGCTCTGATCTTGAGGGAGTGAGTCCTCAGAGAAGAGCAGGGACAGGACTGATGTCATTCACAACATTTTTCCCTGGCTGCCTGGAGCCTGATAGCTGGTTCCAGCTCTTCTATGTTCAGCAGGGATCAGTGGGAATCTCAGCAGGAGTTTTAAACACCCCCCCTCTGTCTCCCAGCAAAGGTCTGCTGTTGTGTGTTCACATCTCCTTCACACTTTCCCTGCTCCTGCTTTTTCTCCAAGATCTTTTCTCCTCCTCTTTTGAGGAAGATGCCAGAGTGACAGTAACAAAAGCTGGAACTTTTGGTAAAAATACATTCAATATTTCTGCATGTCATGGACTTCTAGGCAGTGTTAGGTGCTTGCTACAGCTACAGCCATCTCCAGGTTTTCTCTTAACTCTCTGCAAGGGAGCTGTGCATAGTGTTAAATAGCATGATGCAAATCAGACTCACCATAAACTCCTGTGAGATGTGCAGTTGTTGTACAGAGCATCTTTGAAAGGGGAGCAAAAGCAAAGCTCAAGGGATGACATGATACCTCTCTAATGGTTTCCTGACTGATTTGCATGTATGCAGATTTATGCATTCTGTTTGTATGTACTTGTTTCCCAAAGCTCTGTATGATTCATTTATTTCATCCTGGTTTTGTAGTAGCTTGAAATTTATCCATGCACTGTTCAATATCTGGTCCTATTGCCCTCAAAAGTGTTGAGATTCCTCAATCACATTCAGCTGTTCCCCCTAAATGACTTCTTCAGGATCAGGTTGAAAGCATCTGAGGAACAGAAACAGTCTTTCTTATGCTGTAATGACAGGTACATTTTCACTTTGTCAGTTGAAAGGTAACTAGGTCCACAGATGAGGCTCTGGAGGAATGGTTCAAGATGCAGCTTCTCCCAGCTCAGATGCATTACACAGACTTGCAGACTGCTGCTGAGGTAAATCCTTTTCTTACTTTCTCTCCCTCAGCAGAAGAATTCAAAGCTCTACTAATTGCAGGGGACCTTGGGTGGTTCTTCCTAGAGAAATTAAGTGGACAAATTAAAATGCAGCTTTCATGGCATTTTGACTGACACCTCTTGTGCCTGGAGGTCAAATGTTTTCATTTATTTATGGAACGTGGCATTGTTGTAAGGAAGTAGAAGTTGTATGCTGTTGTTGTTATTATTATTTCTACTACTACTGTTTTGTTATTTTCAAGTTAGCAGTTAGATGCAGAGCAACAAGCAGCATGCTTGCTTTCCTTCTTTATGAGTTTCTTTCTTTCCAAATGTATGTATTTCTTTCTAAATCTTTCTTTCTTAATATCTTTATCAATTTCTTTATCTCTGAATTTCTTTCTTCCTTTCTCTCCACATGACTTTCTCTCTACAAACTACCTTTTCTTTCTGGCTGCATCTTTTCTTCCTTGCTTTCTTGCCCCCTTTCCTGCTTTAGCACCCCCGTTCCGGCTGTCTCCCCCCCGGCTTCCCCCCTTTCCCGCCCCTTTTCTCGCTCCCCCCCCCCCCTTTCTTACCCTCCCTCTTTATTTCTCTCTCCCGTCCCCGCCGGGAGGGGGGGGAGGGGTCGGACGGTTGGGGGGGGGGGCGCCTGAGCGGGGGTCGCGCGCCTGCGGGGGGGGGGACCCGCCCGGGGAGGGGCGGGGCGGGCGGGGCGCGTGCCCCCTGCGGCGGGAAGCGCGGGGGCGTCTCGCGGGGGCGTCTCTAGCGGGGGCGGGGGGAGCAGCGGCCGCTGAGGGGGAGAGATGGATCCCGGGGGGGGTGGTCGCTTCTTGACAGGGCAGAGGGGGCAGGAGTGGGAGCAGGGCCGTGTACCGGGTGGTGCTGTGCAGAGCTGCCGTGCGGGGGCCGGCTCAGCGCCCCTCTGTCCTCCCGGCAGAGGAGCAGGGACTTCTTGGTCCTGACCTTGTCCTTCTGCCGTGGCACCAGCTGCTGGTGGAGAAGAAAGAAGAGGCATCCGATGTGTGGGGAAGGAGCCGCGAGTCAAGAGCGAGTGAGAAGAGGAGCAGAGGACTGAAGGGGAGGAAGGAGAAAGGCACTGCGGGCAAAGGGACCTGCCCATCACAAGAGCTGTGGTAACAAAACAGCCTTAATAATTCCTTCCTTCCTTCCTTCCTTCCTTCCTTCCTTCCTTCCTTCCTTCCTTCCTTCCTTCCTTCCTTCCTTCCTTCCTTCCTTCCTTCCTTCCTTCCTTCCTTCCTTCCTTCCTTCCTTCCTTCCTTCCTTCCTTCCTTCCTTCCTTCCTTCCTTCCTTCCTTCCTTCCTTCCTTCCTTCCTTCCTTCCTTCCTTCCTTCCTTCCTTCCTTCCTTCCTTCCTTCCTTCCTTCCTTCCTTCCTTCCTTCCTTCCTTCCGCCAGGGTTCTCACCCACCCATCCTCTTGGTTTTGATGACAGCTTCTTCTAACAGGTTGTTATACTGAACTTATTTCTTGTACTGCCACAGAGCCTCCCTTGCCTCAGTGTCCCCTCTCAGTAGGCGGTCTTACTGCCTCTCAGCAGTTGTCCAGCTGTCCTGGAGCCGTTCTTCTCACTGAGCGTTCTGTATGTGTGGGGCTTAAAGCTCAGAGGTGTGATGTTTAATGGCAGGCTGCAGTTGTAATCTAGATGGTATTCCCAAAGAGGAATACGATCTCTGGACTCTTCAAGCCCTGGATCATGGCACAGCAGATTTGTGTAATCGTGTTTTTCAGGTGCAGAGCCATCGGATGCAAACTAAACAACAGCAGAGGTGGGAGCAGAGCACCACGAGAAGGTTCGTTAGCTTGCGGTGTCAGAGGAAGTGGCTCTGGTGGCCAGATCTATCTCAGAGGGTTTGTTTGTTTGAGGGTGCAAAGTGACAAAGGAAGCCTGATGTTGGACCCGGAGCTGGCTCGTGCAAGGTGAGCAATGAATGGTGGGCTGACCAGACCCATCCCACAGGGAGGTCTGCTGCCTCCCTGGGGCTCGCATTAGAGATGTTAAAAGGAAACTCTAGTATTGTAAATCCCTCTGATTACTACCCACTGCTGATTTTTCAGGTTGGCAGTGACAAAATTATTACAAGAAATGTAAGGGCAATGAAGAGAGACTTCAGGGCCCTGGGACAGCTGGTTAGGGGGTCTGGAGCGCAAGTCGTGTTTGCCTCCATCCCTCCTGCAAGAATGGGTGGAGAGATAAACAGGAAGAGTTTGCTAATGAATGAATGGCTACAAGACTGGTGCCAAAGGCAGGGCTTTGGTTTTTTTGATCATGGGCTGCTATATGAGACACCTGGCCTGATGGTGGCAGGTGAGATGCACCTGTCCCAGAGGGGGAAAAGGCTTTTGGGGCAGGACTTAGCAGGGCTCATTGAGAGAGCTTTAAACTAGATGTGAAGGGGGAAGGGGAGAAAACTGGGTCTGTTAGGGACAAGCCCAAGAGGAACATACCAGGGCCCGAAGGAAGGTGGTCTAAGGAGGATTTGGTTCCACCAGTGTGCTCTGCTTGCTTCCTGAAATGCCTGTACACCAATGCACGCAGCATGGGGAATAAACAGGAAGAGTTAGAGGTCTGTGTGCGGTCTAAGGGTTATGATCTGGTAGCAATAACAGAGACATGGTGGGACAGCTCACACGACTGGAACGTGGCCATGGATGGCTATGTGCTTTTTAGGAAAGATGGGTCGGTGAAGCGAGGTGGTGGAGTTGCTCTTTATGTGAGAGAGCAACTAGAATGTATCGAGTTTTGTGCAGGGGCTGATGAGGGGCAAGTTGAAAGTCTGTGGGTAAGAATTAAAGGGCATCTCTTAAACACCTCGGAGGGACAAAAGCTGTATGCTGAGGAGCAGCTGGGAAGGTGAGGCAGTTGTGGGCTGTGCCAGTGACTTTCTCTTTTTTTATTTGTCAGGCCCCCCTTCTCTCTCTCTCTTTCTCTGGATTTTGTCACCCCCATTTGTCTTTTTTGTCAGCCACGCATTTTCTTCCTGTCTCTTGTTTTTTGTTGGCCACCTCTTCTCTCTCTCTCTTGTCTCTTTTTCTCAGCCCCTCCTTCTTCTCTCTCCTCTGCTTCTTTCTTCTCTTTTCTGATGGACCCTCCTTCACTGTTTTTGTTGCCCCCCCCATTGTCTCTTTTTTTTGTAGGGCCTCCCTTCTCTCTCACTTTCTCCCCCCTCCCCCCCCTCAAATTTTTCTTGGCCCCTATTCACTTTTTTCTGTAGGCTTTTTTGTTTGTTTTTTTTTTATGTCAGCCCTTCCTTTTCTCTTACCTGATGCTCCACCCTTGTTTGTTTTTGGTTTTCAGGTTTTGTGGTTTTTTTGGCTCCCCTTCTCTCTCTTTTTTTAATGTTCACCCTCCCTTCTAAGTCTCTTTTATTTTGTCAGCTCCCCCTTTTCTATCTATCATTTTTTTTGCCCTTGTTCTCCCTATTTTTTTTCTGTTAGTCCCCCTTACGTCTCTTTTTTTGGTCAGCCTCCCTTCTCTCTCCCTTTTTTTGGTCCCTACCCCCTTTTCTCTTATTTTCAGTCCCCCCCCTTTTTTTTTCTCTGCCCTTCCCTTCTCTCTCTCTCTTTCTTCTCACCCTCCTCCATCTCTTTCCTCGTTTTTTTTTTTTTCCCCCCCTTCTCTCCTGTACTTTTTAAATATATCTGGCCTCTGCTCCTTTGTCTTTTTGTTTATTTTGCCTCTGCTTTCTTTCTTTTTGGTCACAGCCCCTCTTTTCTCTCCTGTTTTCTCTCAGCCCCCTTCTTGTCTCTTCCCCCCCTCCCTTTTCTGCCCCTTCATTTTTCTCTTTTACTGTCGCTTTGCCCTCTTCTTTTTGTTTTTCCTACACCCGCATTTCACATCCCCCTTTTCTCTTTCCTTTTTTCTCCCCTTTCTCTCTCTCTTTATTGTTACACTCCCCTTCTCTCTATTTTCCCCCTCTCCTTCTCGCTCTTTTTTTGCCTCCCTTTTCCCCTTTTTTCCTCTTTTCTCCATCTTTTTCCTTACCCCTCTTCTCTCTTTTTGTTGACTTTCCATTCTTTGCCTATTTTTTTTGCCCACTTTCTCCTCTTTCTTTTTGTCAAAACACCCACTTATCTCTCAGTTTTTTGTCAGTCTCCCTTTCTCTTTTTCCAGTCATTTAAGCTGTTGGCAATTTATAACAAATATTTTACTTTGCATCTAGACATATTTTTGAGAAGGGAGTCTTATAGGATCTAATTCTGTTTTGCTCTTTGGCGCTATCCACACATGGTCACACCAGAAATGAACTATAGCTCCATACCATTTGTTTTTAACCTTTCCCATACTGCCTAGCATGACACCACTCTTTTTTATCTATACCCAGTAAGAATTAAATTAAACTCCTACCTTGTTACTTTGCTGATGCGGTGGAAGTAGCAAAAGAGCAGGCAGTTTCACTTCCAGGAAGGCTGACTTTCTCTGCTTATGCTGTAAACTGAGAGAAAGTGAGAAACATGACTGCTGTTCCCCTGGCTGCATTTATACTTTCTGCTGGTCGCCCCCTCCCCTTTTCCAAGGGATTGTGGGAAGGGTGGTGGGTGGGACTTGGGGTATATTAGCTACAGCCTCTTGTCAGGGAGCTCAGTTCACTCTCAGGCTTCTCTGGGATTAGAGCTCTCTAGTTCTCACAGGTGAAGGCACTTCTTGAGCTAAGCTATTCAGGAATGCAAGTTACGGTGTTTGGAGAAACTGAAGCACCCATTTAAGGTAAGAGTTTTGGCTTTCATTTAAGCTTTGCTGCACATAATAGGTAATGCATTTTTGTGCCTTTTTTTTTTTTAATTTTCAGGTCAGTAACTTAACATTGCATATTGGGAGAAACAAAATAGTTTAATGGTATATTTTAGGTTTTTAGGGGTTTCTTAAATTTATTTTAGGTCCCTCATGGTTTTCAGGAGTTTCTAACTTTATTGATGTTGGAGTTTGGTGTATTTTAAGTATATTGCTGTGTGTTGGAGAGGTTGCTGATGTAGTTTCTGTGAACAGGACAGATGGTGACAACGTCTGTGGTGAAGGACCTTGGAGTCCTGGTAGACAAGAAATTATCCATGGGACAGCAATGTGCCCTTGCGGCCAGTAAGGTCAATGGTATCTTGAGGTACATTAAGAGGAGCGTGTTCAGCAGAGCGAGGGAAGTTTTCCTCATCCTCTACTTGGCCCTGGTGAGACCTCATTTGGAATATTGTGTCCAGTTCTGGGCTCCCCTGTTCAAGAGGGAGAGAGTCCAATGGAGGACTATGAGGATGATCAAGGGACTGAAACACCTGCCTTACAAGGAAAGGCTAAGAGACCTGGGGCTTTTCAGTCTAGAGGGAGGACTGAGGGGCCATCTAATTCATGTCTACAAATACATGAGAACTGGGCATCAAGAAGGCAGGGACAGGCTCTTTTCACTTGTGCCCTGTGTTAAGATGAGGGGCAATGGACTCAAACTCGGGCATAGGAAGTTCCACCTCAACATGAGGAAGAACTTCTTTACTGTGAGGGTTAAAGAGCACTGGAGCAGGCTCCCCGGAGAGGTTGTGGACTCGTCTTCTCTGGAGACTTCCAAGACCTGTCTAGATGCCTTTCGGATGGATCTGCCTTAGTTGTTTGTTTGGTGTGATGTGTGTTTTTTTTTGTTTTTCCATGGTCTGGCAGGGAAATTGGGCTCAATGATCTTTGGAGGTCCCTTCCAACCCCTAATATTCTGTGATTATCTAGCAGGGGTTATCATGAGCTTGTATATATATGTACATGGAGTTTTAGCACTTCCCAATGAAGTACATGGGACACAGGCATAGCATCTCTGGGCCTGTGGGATGGCTTATCACCTTTCCTAATCGCCCACAATGTGTTCTCCTGTCTCACGGGTCCTCATAGCTTGCAGCAGGTCCCTCGTCAGGACTGCACTTACATTATGGTCCTGTAGCAAAATCAAGAGACCACGGGGAGATGTAAGATATCAGTTGACTACAGAACAGGGGTAGGGCTGTGTTCCTGTTGAAGAGGAGGAGGAGGGTGTTGTGGGACATGTCTGCGGTGACACGTGCAGCACTTACTGCTGGCATTGTTTTTATGCAGGAGATGAAGATGAACCTTGTGACTACAGGAGCAACCTATTCAGCTCTTGCGGGGTTTTTATTGGCAAAGATGGATTCAGCCTTTCGGCCTTCTAAAAGATAAGTAGAGGGACCAGGGCTGGGCGGTGGATGCAGTGGGAATGGGCAGAGAACAAGGTCAGGAATGGCAGGCAGGAGTTTTAAGGTAGGGGAGAGGGCTGTGCGGGAGCAATCCCCTTTGGGTGGGTGAGGAGAGAGGATTACTCGTCATCATGACCCTAGCACGTGCTGGGCAGAGCAGCTCTAGCCTGTGTGTGTTACTGTGTAGTTTGTGTCTTCTGCGTCATGTACTCTGGAGCCTCCTCAGGTCTCGATGTTCTCTTAGTTCTGTCAGAGAACCTCACACATCTCAAATGCCATCGCTAGGGTCTCGAACGCCTGCACTCATCAGCACGGTGCCAGTCATCGGCTTCTCTCGTGTAACGAGTCCGAAGCGCGGGTCGGTCTCTCGCGTCAGAAGTTCACGGACGATCCTCTTCTGCAGCGTCGTTCCTGCTGCGTCGGCATCCTGTCTCTGGTAGCTGGTTTTCCCAAGCTGAGACTTCCCTGCATCTTTGTTCTTAGGTCTAGAAGCCGGTCTTCTTGCGCATCCCTCATCTGCTTTCCTGTTACTTCTTGTAATAGGCAGTTTTGTTTGACTCATTCTTCCGGCTGCCGCAGAGCCTCCTCGTCTCGCCATCGCGTCCCAGTAGGTCATCTTGCCCGAGAGTCTCTGAGTCTCCTCGCCGAGAGCTTTCTCTCCTCACTGAGTTGTGTGCTTTTGTAGGGTTGCTTGTAGTGTTTGTGTGTGGCTTGGAGCTGCTCTGCCCAGGGGTGCGGAGTCAGGGTTTGGTGGAAGAGCCGTAAGAACCTCTGGTCGGTGTGTCGCTATGCCTTGACTGTTGAGGCAAAGGTAGTTAGTAATCTCAGATGGATCAGCCACGGTGGGGATGGGCGGATGGTCACTGTAATAGTGTTTGATGGAGGCGATAGGAGCCTCATAGGATGAGATGTTCAGCGGTAGTGGAGCAGAATGATCCTTAAAGTTTGGGGGTGTTTTTTGTACCCCTAGGCCGTAGTTGCAGTCAAGAAAGTGTGGCATCTTAGAGATGGCATTATGGCTTGAATTCTTTTTATTTTGAAGGCAGAAGCAGTGAGCCTGGCAGATAGCGGCCCAAGAAGTGGCTCGTGCCAGGTGAGCAATGACTAGCGAGCTGAAGGAGCGAGGTTTCTCAGGTGCTGTACAGTTTGTGAAGCAATCCTTTTTTGTATTTGTTTTACAGGTGGTGCCCAAGCCTCTAGGCAGCAGTCCAAAAGGACTGAGGTGAGACAGGCAAGCACTCAAGGTGGAGGAGGAGGAGATGGGCATAGCTATGGACAGGCTGGATGAGGTAGTATCTCAGACCATGCCTTTGGCTTCACCTTTTGCAGGTGCGGCCCACAGCTCGACTTCTACGAAATCAGCTCCACAAAAGAAGTGAGGTTCTGACCTGTGAGGAGCCTCGGGCTCAGAGCAGATGGAGCTGCACCCAGGCTCCTCTCTGAGAAGCAGCGTAGAAAGTAAGCGCGTTGGTTCCTAAACACCTCAGAGGGACAAAGCTGCGCACTGAGGAGCGGTTGAGAAGGTGAGGCACTTGTGGCTGTATCGGTGACTTGAGAGTCAAGTATCTTATGGACAATACACGTAGGAAATCTGTCTTTTGCAGGTGCTGTGCGGGCCATCTTTGGAGTCGGATGAGCACTAGAGGCAAGCAGGACCGGTAGCAAGGAGGCTGCTGCAGCTGGTGCTTTCTCACAAGCACAATAGTAGTATCGATTATCTTAGGAGCTGCAAGGAATGATGGTCACAGCGTCTCTGGTATGAGTGCTAACGGAAACACAGGGGGTGTTTGGAGGAGTTGGGTGTCACAGAAGGGATTGGCCTTGATGGATGTGGTAATTGATGCAGGCACTGGTTGTTTTCTTATTGCAGGCAATGAGGAGGATCAGAGTGACTGCAGGAGCATTCCAGTCAGCTAACGTGGTTTTCCTCACTGACTTCAGACCACAATCCCTCTGAAAGATAAGTTGAGGGACCAGAGACTGGGAGGACCTAGGCAGGGGGAACAAGGTTGGGAATCGCAGGCAGGAGTTTGGAAGCTAGCACAGGGAGAGGGCTGTGCAGGAGCAGTCACCTTTGGGCAGGTGAGGGGAAGGGGTTACTTGTAGCTCAACTGTAGCATGTGCTGGGAAGGGCAGCTCCAGCCTGTGTCTGTGGTGGTGGCTGTAGTTTGTGTCGTCTGTCTTTGGTGTCTTAGAGCTTTCTCGGGTCTTGACGTCACCTTTGTTCTTTTGGACCCAGTTGTGCCTCTCGTGCACCATCGCTAGGGCCCGGAACACCTGTATTCACCAGCATATTTGCCAATCGGGAGCTTCTCGTCTTGCGTAACAACACGAAAGCACAGATCGGTCCTGCATCTCAGGAGTTTCTTAAGGTCTTCTTGCGTGACGTAGTCCCCGAGCATGTCGGCATCTCCAGTTCTCTGGCCATTGACTTTCTCAGACTGGGACTTCTTCCCCGCATCCTTACGTTCTCAGGTCTTGAAGCCGGGCTTCTCGCACATCCATCCTCTCGGTTTTGACTATAAACTCTTGTAATGGTCAGTTACGCTGAACTCATTCCCGGGGCTGCTGTAGAGCCGCCTCCCCTCAGCATCGCTTTCTCTTGAGCGGTCTCGCCCGACAGTGTTGGAGAGCGGAGCTGTTCTGTTCACCGAGAGTGTTTTCGTATAGTTTGTAGGGTCGTGTGGTGTCTCAGTCTGCACGTGTGTGTTTGGCTTGGAGCTGCTCTTCCCAGGGCTGTCAAGGACCGGCGGAGGAGAGTCTGGGATGTGTTTTGCTAAGGCTGGACCGTTCTGGCCAAGGCTGTATGGTCATCTTGGACCAAGTGGCCACTGTCAAGATGGGTTGATAGTCACTTCTGTGGTGTTCAGTGGAGATGACTTAAGCCTTCTGGCAGATTCTGTTTAGTTGTGCTGAGGCAGAGTGAACCTGAAAGATGTTAAGACTTGTCTGGGTGGAGTTAAAAGTTTGGGGTTGTGGCTTTTGGTTTTTTTGCTGCCTGTAGTTGTGTTCTAGATGTTATTAAATGGGAACAAGGTCTACGGAAGTGGTAAGCTAAGGAGCAGCCTCCTGGTGACTTGTGTCATACTTTTTCAGATGTTGGGTGAAAGGAGGAGCACCGAACAAATGAGGGAGGAGAGTGGAAGATGGAAGCAGTGAGGTAAGCAGGTTATTGATCCCAGAGGTGGCTTGTGTAGAGGTGAGTAATGACAGAGCAGATAATTTTCAGGTGTTGTATAATCGCTGAAGTCAGAAGCATCCCTTGTTTGTGTTTTACAGGTGTTCCCCAGGCCTCATAGCGGCAGAGACAAATGGCAGAAGGGTCAGGGTAACGGAGTGGGAAAAGGGACTTGTTGTGGCAGGCTGTTTCAGACATATTTCAGCAGCATGTGCCTTTTGCTTTGTCTTTTGCAGGTGCCACACCTGGGTCAAGCTCTAACGAACAACCTATGGGACAGAAGTGCCAGGATCTGATCTCTGAGGAGCCCAAGGCTAAGAGGGGATCCATCAGCACATAGGGCCCCTCTCTGAGAAGGAGTCTGGAAAGCAAGGGAGTCAGGTCCGAACCTCATGGCTCAGCAGGAGGCTCAGGCTTCTCCTCAACACGTCAGAGGGATCCAGCCATATGCTGAGGAGGTGCCAGGGAAGGTGAGGCAGTTGTGGGCCAAGGCAGTGACTTAGAGCAAGATACTTTGTAGATGCTAATTGTTTCCCTTTCATTTTGCAGGTCTCCTTAATGGCTTGAAGAGACAAAGCAGCCCGCATGGGAGCGTCTGGAGAAGGTGAGTCGGTTGTGGGCCAGGTCTGAAGTGAAGTATTTTATTGGCCCTCAGTTAACCATTTCTCTTTTGGTTTTGCAGGTGCTGTGCAGGCCTCATTTGGAGATGGATGTGCGGTTGAGGTGAGCAGGGGATGGGCATCCCTGCGGGCAGGCTGTTGTTTCAGGTGATATCTCAGCACTTGCCTTTTGCTTTGCCTTTTGCAGGCACAGCCCACAGCTCAAGGTCTACAAAACCAGCTCTGTGAAGGAAGCGAGGGCCTGACCTCTGAGGAGCCTGGGGCTGAGACTGGATCCAGTTGCACCTAGGCTCCTCTCTGGGAAGGAGTTAAGAAAGCAAGGGGGTCCAGCCCGAACCTTGGGGCACTGCAGGAGGTCCAGACATCCCTCTTTAACACTTTGGAGGGATGAAGCAGCCCCCAGGGGAGCATATAGACAAGGTGAGTTGGTTGTAGCCGAGGTCAATGAATTAGCGAGGTTTTATTTGCGGTCCACGGTCCATGTTTGGAATCGGTTGAGCACGGGACGTGACTCCTGCGTCCTTACGGGTTTAGGTCGTACCGTTCGGCTCTGTACATGTGCATCAGTCTGGATTTGTATTGTCTTGCTTTGTACATGTATTTAATGGCAGCGTATTGGCTTTGTTTTCCATTGATGTGTGACTGTATTGTATGTGTCTGGGCATTGTATTTTCTCTGGTGATGCATATCGAGCTCGGCGTTGTATCGGACCCGTTACTCGTGCGTCGTATCAGGCTTGGGGTTGGATGGGACCCGTCGCTGTTGCCTTGTATTTGACTTGGTGGTGTAATAGACTGTATGATGGCACTGTGCTTCACCATGTATTGTATCAGACTTTGTTGCATTGTGTGTGACTTGGAAGTCTATTTATGGCAATTCGGTTAAGCATTTATCTTTGAGTTTTGCGGATGCTGTACGGGCCACGTGTGGAATCGGATGAGGGTTTGAGGTGAGCGGAAGAAGACACCGGCTGGGCCGTTTCAGACATATTTCAGCAGCCTGTGCCTTTTGCTTTGTCCTTTTGCAGGTGCCACACCCAGGTTACGCTGTAAGGAGCCACCTCCAAGATAGAAGCGTGAGGATCTGACCTCTGAGGAGCCCAAGGCTAGGACCGGATCCAGCAGCACATAGGGCCCCTTTCTGAGAAGGAGTTTGGAAACCAAGGGAGTCCAGTCTGAACCTCATGGCTCAGCAGGAGGCTCAGGCTTCTCCTCAACATGTCAGAGGCATCCAGACATATGCTGAAGAGGTACCAGAGAAGGTGAGGCGGTTGTGGGCCAAGGCAGTGACTTAGAGCAAGATACTTTGTGGATGCTAATTGTTTCCCTTTCGTTTTGCAGGTCTCCTTAATGCTTCGGAGAGACAAAGCAGCCCGCACGGGAGCGTCTGGAGAAGGTGAGTCGATTGTGGGCCAGGTCTGAAGTGAAGTATTTTATCGGCCCTCAGTTAAGCATTTCTCTTTTGGTTTTGCAGGTGCCGCGCAGGCCACATTTTGAATCGGATGAGCATTTGAGGTGAGCTGAAGAAGGGAGTCACCATGGCCAGACCGTTTCAGACACGTTTCAGCAGCGTGCGCCTTTTGCTTTGTCTTTTGCAGGTGCCGCACCCGGGTCACGCCGTAAGGAGCCACCTTTGGGACAGAAGCGTGAGGATCCGACCTTTGAGGAGCCCGAGGCCAGGAACGGGTGTAGCAGCACCTCGAGCCCCTCTCTGAGAAGGAGTTAGAAAGCAAGGGGCTCTATTCTGAGCCTCAAAGCTACAGAGGTTCAGATGCTTCTTTAACACTTGATGCTTGAGAAGGGACCAGCCTGTTTGCTAAGGAGGAGGTGAGATAGTTGTAGTCTGGGCCAGTAAATTGGAGACAAAGATGTTATGGATCTGTGGTTAATTGTTTTCCTGTGGTTTTTCAGGTGCCACGCAGGCCACCTTTGGAATCGGATGAGCGCTCGAGGTGAGCCGGGCTGCTAGCAAAGAGGCTGCTGGGGCCGGTACCTTGTCTCAAGTACAACAGGAATTTTGTCTTCTGGTATTTTAGGTGCTATGAGGGATGACAGCAACAGCATCTCTGGGACGAGCAGGTGAGCAGAACACCACAGGGTTCTGAGGGGTTGGTGTTGCAGGAAGGGTCGGTATTGACATGGTATTTCCTGCATCGTCTGTGGGTGTTATATCGAAGGTGCTGAAGAGGAACCGTGTGACCGCAACGTCCCTGTCAGCTGATGCGATTTGCTTGATGACCATGGCTTCAGACCCCCAGACCTCAGCAAGATAAGTTGAGGGACCAGGGTCTGGGAAGCAGTGGGCAGAGGGGAGATGGTTGGGAATCGCAGGAAGGGGTTTTAAAGCAGGGGAGAGGGCTCTGCAGGAGCAGTTCCCTTTGGGCAGCCAAAGGCAGCAGGTCACTTCTCAGGAAGAGTCCAGCACGTGCCGGGCAGGGCAGCTCCAACCTGCGTGTGACGGTGTGTGGTTTGTTATCTGTGGTGTCTCGGAGGCTCCTCCAGTCTCGCTGTCTTCTCGGTGCTCTCAGAGCCCCTCGCCCATCTCGGGCACCATCCCTAGGGCTCAGAACGCCCACACTCATCAGCATAGCGCTTCAGCAGCCGCTTGTCTTTCATAAGAAGATACAAGTGTGAATCAGTCTTGCATTTCAGAAGATTCTTGCCGGTCCCCTGTATCGATACAGTTCCCAACTGCGTCGGCATCTCTGATCTCTCAATGCCCAGCTATAGTCTGGGACTTGTTAAGTGCATCTTGATGTTCCTAGGTCTTGAAGACAGGCTTCTTGCCCACCCATCCTCTCAGTTTTGACACCTTCTCGTCATGGGTTCTTACAGTGGACTTATTTCTTGTGCTGCCACAGAGCCTCTAACACCTCAGCATCGCCTCTCAGTAGGCAGTCGTCTTGCCTCTCAGTACGCGGTCTCGTCCAACAGTTCTGGATCCTGGAGATGTTCTTCTTACTGAGTGTTTCGTCTAATTGTTTGTGGGCTCGTTTCACGTTAGTCCGTGTGTATGTTCAGTTTGGAGCTGCTCTGCCCGGGGCTGCCAGAGGAGTCATAAGAGCCTCTGGTGTGAATGTTCCTGCGCCTTGAGCATCGAGGCCAAGGTTGTACGGTCATCTTGGCCGAATCAGCCATCGTTAGGATGGGTGGGCAGTCATCTCCACGGTGTTTAATGGAGATGATCGGAGCCTTGCGGGAGGGCTTGCTCAATAGTAGTGGAACCGATGGACTCTCAAAGGTGTTATGTCAAGTATGTGTGGGCCTTAAAGTTCCATGGTGGGATGCTTAGTAACAGGCTGGAGTTGAACTCCAAATGGTATTACTGAGGAGTAGCAAGTTCTGTGGAATCTGCAAGCTCTAGATTGTAATATGGCAATTCTGTGTAATTTTGTTTATCAGATAGAGAGCAATCGGACGCAAGCTCCACAACAGCAGAGGCGGGAGCAGAGCAACACGAGAAGGTTTGTTAGCGTGTGGTGTCGGAGGGAACCGGCTCCGGCGGCCGAATCCAGATCTCGGACGGTTTGTCTTCTTGAAGGTGGGATGCGATGGAGAAAGCTTTCTGTCAGCCCCCAGTTTGAGCAGGTTTGTGTCAGGCAGGCCAAAGCAGCAGTTACTTATAAGGTGTCGGATCGGTGGAGTCACAAGCATCCCTCGTATTTTCCGCTTGACAAATAACGTTCGGTCCATCCTCCAGAGCGTGGGATTGGAATTCCTGCGGGCAGGGTGTCGTTAGCAGTATTGCAGCTTGCGACTGTCTCTGCCGGTGTGGCACAGAGCTCCAGTTCTATGAAATTTAGTTTTGGAAAGGAAGCAAGGGTCTGAATTCTGAGGAGACTGAGGCGAAGACTGGATCCAGATGCACCTAGAGTCCTCTTTGAGAAGGAGTTTGGGAAGCAAGGAGGTCCAGCCTGAGCCTCATGATGTGGCATGAGTTTTAGATGTTCCTCTGGAATGTTTTGGAGGGAGGAAGCGGCCCCTGGGAAGGATATACAGAAGCCGAGTTTGTTGCCTGTGAGGTCAGCGAATCAAATGGAACTAATTTACTTTCAGTTACTCTTTTTATTCTTGGTTTTATTGCAGGACTGCAGTGCACGTCGGGTATCGGATGAGCATCAGGTACGACTCCTGTGTACGTACGGGTTTAGGTTGAACAGTCCAGGCTTATAATTTTCTGTGGTCTGGATTTGTTTTATATTGCTTTCTGAGTGTATTTAATGGCAGTGTATTGACTATGTATTTCATGACTGTGTTTCTCTTGCATCTATGATCATCTTGTATGTGTCTGGGTGTTGCATTTTACGTAGCGACGCGTATCGCATTAGTACGGCTTTGTATAGGGTTTGTCGCTCTGATGTAGTACCAAAATTATCGATGGGATGTGTCACTATCAAATTATTTGACTTGCAGATGTATGCGATTTTGTGTAACCATGTGTAACTCGTACGCATGTACGTTCACTTATTTCCTTTGTGCAGTTTGTATAATTGTAATGTATTTGCCGTGACAGTCGTTCCTCATAGCGGCAAATAATCGGGGTCGTCTCAGACTCGTCATCGTCCTCTGTGGTGTTGCTTGACCATCCACGTATAGCCTGTGAGTTGTTGTAGTCGAGTGGTAAGAGGTGCTTTGCATTTGATTAACCGTTGTATTGGACTCATCGGTAACCCTTTGAGTCAGTGATGTACTAGATTTGACTGAACTGTCCTTTACCATGTATTGTATAAGATGTTGTACTAAAGCCTTGTATGTGATTGTATATTGT